>NC_068939.1:111661386-111770471 GCF_016801865.2 Culex pipiens pallens
ACACACACACACAGGTGGGGGCATGTTAGATGGGCAGGCAAAGCTAATGCCGACTGTGGGCTGCCAGCTGAAACGGTTGAAGAATTGGTAGACCATGTACGAGACCCACTTATGGGTGTGACGTAACCTTGCGTTTAGTGATGGTTAGCATGCACTATTGACGGGTTTGTTTTGGTCTTCTTGTTCTAAACAAGTTCGTTATATTTCTCGCGAACTCACGCGATCATTCAGGACTTTCAGAAATATTAGCATAACAAATAGAATATTCCTTGTTGTTCATTATCATTTTATCTAATGAAAGCTAATCTAATCAAACCCTAGCACAGGAAATCTTTCGAAGGGATCCTGGAGAAAGGCTTAGGTTAGATTACGCCTAGCTTTCGTGTTGTCATTTATTAACATTTGTAGTACTCTTATCGTCAGAAGACGACATGACACATGACACAAGGTGTCATGACAAGAAGATCTTTGAACCATACCAAAACTTAAACAAATGTGGAAAATCGAAATAGGATCAAATTTATAAATTGCCAAAGATACGAGATTTTTTTCATACTAAAATTGTTTGAAAGACAATCTTGAAACCAGGGCTGCGGAGTCGGGTAATATTTGAAACGACTCCGACTCCGACTCCGACTCCGGCTTTCTCAGATTAGCCGACTCCGACTCCGACTCCGGCTCCGGCTCTCAACAAATGGTTGGCTCCGACTCCGACTCCGACTCCGGCCTACCAACTAAAGCCGACTCCAACTCCGACTCCGACTCCAGCTTTCAACAAATGGTTGGCTCCGACTCCGACTCCACATATTTTTAAATGTTTCAAAAGTTAGTTAACTATTTTTAGTTAATTATTTTTAAAACATTGATAAATTGGATTATTTTAATATTCTCTAAGCGTCATGTTTTTCTAAAAAAAAATAAGTTCGAATCACAAAACGGAAAAAAGTTTATAGGTTACAAGTTTTATACGTTATGGAAACCGAAATCAAAAAATATCTTCAGTTTAAGAGACATTTTGAGAATAACAGTTTTGTAAGTAAATTTGGATTTATTTCCTTAACCTCAAAATTGCAAATAATTTATTCAAAGCTTATAAATTTAAATTTTAAATTGTTATTTTTGAATGTATAATTAAAAGAAACCTGGCCTTAATGATCTATTGAACATTAAAATTCAATTTGCTCACTTTCAGGCTGAAATGTATACGAAGCACAGGGACAGGCACCTTGTTTTTTAAATGACAATTTTAAACGAAACATTTTTTTTTGTTTTCTTTAAGACGTACATGGACATCACGCCATGGCTGAAGGAAATTATTATTGCAAATTAATGTATCTAAACAATTTCTTCGTGGAAAGCACTCTTAAGTGGTCCTTTTCAAATATCTGTGACAAGGAAAATATTTTACCCTGGAAATTTTTAATTTATTTTAATTTTAAAATTTAATATACATTAAAAAGGAGGCGCATGATACTTCGTGAATGTTCACCTAAAACAAAGCTTTATGAATGATCTTGCGCATCCATCAAAATATATGAAAAAACTTAAAATATAATAAAAAACAAATATCCAAAAGCAAAATATTTTCAAGGTCACAAGTATTTAATTTTTTTAAGGTACATTGATTTGCAATGATAATCACCTTTCGTCATATTGGCGTTGGACATACAGTAGGAGAAAATTCTTACCGGTTGATAATATTTTGATTTTGTTTTTTTTAAATAATATTTGAAAAATAAATTAAAATCCTATTTTTTTATAATTTTTTTATTAGTTCATTTTTGTACTGAAATCTTGAGATTTGTTAAACGATAATTTGCAACAATATCAAAATAGTTTACCTAAAATCAACATCAACATTCAATGATTATTTCAAAACAAGTTGCAACTTCTTTTGATATTTTTTGTTAGTTTCAATTATTTTAAATGCAACACTTTGATTTTCTTGTATTCAGTTATAAACAAAATGCGCATGTTGAGTTCCAAGTAAGACATTCTTATTATCGTTGATTATTTGTTACTGTCAGTGACTCTTTTTCGATTTCCAAAAACAGTGATTACTTTTTTTAATCTTTTTATGTACCTCGTAATTTTTTTGTTAAAAAAATATTTAACTTAAAACCTCCAAGACATTCGCTATCGGGGTAAAAAATAACTGTGTGTGTACTTTTTTCAGAAAGAACTGGGTGAAATTTGGTCAAATTTGAATTTAAAGGGCACATAAATATAGGCAAAAGGAAGCAGTCAAGAATCAATTAGATATGTCTGACTAAATAACCAATATTTTTTATTATTTTTTAAATTATGATACTAGGGTAAGAGGTTATCATTTAGTGATTATAGTGAAATAACACAATTAGAGCTTTCCAATCACAATAAAAAGCTTCAAAAACGTAATGGCATCTGACAAATCTCCAAAAAAAAATGAAAAAAATGGCGACGCAGTGCATGCGACGTAAAATAATTAAAAATATAAGAAGTTTTGTAAATTAAGTTGTTATATAGAAAATACTGAACAATAAAAAAAAAAAATTTGTTGAATTTAAGATAACTCCGACTCCGACTCCGGGTTATCAGAAATCTTCGGCTCCGACTCCGACTCCGGCTCCAGCTCTTAAAATTTAGTCGACTCCGGCTCCGACTCCGACTCCAGCTGTTCGAGTTTTGACGACTCCGACTCCGACTCCGACTCCAGGTCCCCAAAAAGACCCGACTCCACCGACTCCGGCTCCGACTCCGACTCCGACTCCACAGCCCTGCTTGAAACATTTTAAGAATTTTAAGACTGTCTTCAATTTGAAAAGTTGAATTTGCAGCTCATCCAAAACTAATCTTCCCAAAAATTAAACCCAAAACAATCGGAGCGCGCGCGATCACTGCTGACTTGAACACGCTAATACGCTCCAACCCATACTCCACGTGCTCTTGCTTCGCGCGCGCGCAGATTCATAAAGGTATGACCGCATGACATAACTCAGCGCGACTAGGCATTCGCTATGCGCAACGCTAGCTGTGCCTCTGCCAAACTCTCCTGAGTACAGCAGCCACCGAAGACTGCAATCGCGAGCAGAGTTAAACAGTTTTTTCGAGGAAAGTGTGCCACTGCGAGTGACTTACTTCGGCGGGCCGACTTGAGCTTATTGGGAGGTTACGTACGTAAAGTACCTCGGCGGATATTACTGAGGAGCCTGTCGTCGGGAGGTCTCTCTGGCTCTAGACGCTTCCACGGCTATAGACACATACTAAAAAGTTGCATGATGTTTGAATGTAATTTTTAATTAGATGGGAGATATGTTATTTATGTAGTTGGTATTAAAATACTTCAAATTATTCGTACAAATCGTAAACACGGTTTTTTTTTACCGTGCATCTACTGCAGATGCCAACTGCAGCAATGGGTCGTCCGCATCTACGTGGGATTCTCGTGCTGAGTGCATCCGATGACCACTCGGAGACGTTCACTTTCAGCTGTTGAGAGCCTAAAAGTTTCGCAACTTTGCCGTTTGTCATTCGTGAACGCGCCCCGGGTTCGTCGCCTTTGCGCGCGCTCAGCTCAGTTGATTCGGGCGCTGGAATGTTGCAAACGGCACACGACGGCCAGCTGCGACATGATTCTCTCCGTTGTTGCTGTATGAAATTTTTTTTTCGGCAGTTGTTAGGTAAGAAAGTAAGTCATTGGGTTTTCCTCCCTCTTTGTGCGTCCTTTTCGTAACATAAACTCGCGGTTTGTCACCGCGCAGACCGAAATTGTCGTTGTCAGCTTGTGGTGAATGACAACCGAGCGGGCATGACCGAAGGCACGTACGCCAAACCCGCGGTTACCAGAAACACGTCATGGATCGGTTTTGGAAGTCTTGGAATTGTTATATTTTGCATATTGCTACACTTCGTCATGTGCAGCGCTGCCATGCTAAATTAATGGGCTCACCCACCCGCTTTGCTGAACAGCAAGAAGAGCACACCTCTGTTTTGAGCAATTATGTTTGTGTACCATTGTGAAGTAGCAGAAGTCGTAACACGCCGGCCGCGCAGCAGGTGTGAATGGATTTTAAATTGTACTTAAGGACTTGGATTAGCTTTTTTATTTACTTCTCTAGTACCGAGCAGTCGAGGCGGTATGTTTTGTATAACTTTTTTGAGCGGTTGTTCGAAGCCGGTCGAACGCAAATCAATACAACATGTGCAACAATTAATGCGTTTAAATGATTCAACATATCGCGCGTGTGTACGGGGGCGTACACGACCGATAATCGATTTCAAAATCGGTACGCCTGTAATGAGCGTGTCCAAAAGCTTGTACTTCAAGTGCAGCGGTTAGTCAATGGAGTCCAGACAATTTGCCCCAGTTAGCTGTTTGGTTTAATGAGTTTACTTGTGACGATTGAATAAAAACTGCTCTATTTAGGATTGTCATTTACGCAATAACGAAGAGCACTTGAATAGTTCTCAACTACAAGTTCTTGTAAATTTGAAGATCAAGTTTTGTTTCAGAAACAAATGATTTATCGCTCATCAAAGAAAAGTAACACCCTAACAAAAAATACATTACAGGGTTATTACGGACGGCGCGGATTTGGCGCGGATCTGCTGGCTAAAAAAAAAAGAAGTTTTGAAAAAGTTATTTATGCGTTTCTCTTTGTTTCGTCGTCCGTACTGTCGCGGGTGACCATGAACGGCCATGATCGATGACGACCAACTTTTTCAAAACTTTTTTTTTCGTAAAATCGCGATAACTCGTGATGTTTATAAGCAAACCCCTTATGTCTACATATCAAAATTTTTGTAATTGTCTGTTCTACAACTTTGTAGAACATTGTTTTACTCTAAAAAAATAACCCTGTAAAGTAAGAAAAAACACGAAATTTTAAAATGAAAATTTTTGTTCTAAATGAAAAAATGACCCTTCTGGGTCAATGTAGATTCGAAAAGTACATTTAATTTCCCATAAAATTATATGTTCCAAAAATTTTTACAGTCGAGTAACGGAAAATGGGAGAATTTTTAAAACTTTTTTAGTGTTTTTTTTCGATGAAAATACGTTTTTTCGGAATTCTGAGTACGCCACCAAATCGGGCGTCTAATTTTACATACCTTTGACATACCATATCCCTTTGACACCAAATTTCTATCTCATCACCGTTTCAGGCTGCAAAATATTGAAAAACACCTCTTTTTTCGCATGTTAAAAAATGGAAGGGGTCGTACCGCCCCTCCGTCACGAGATATCAAAAAACGGACCTCGGATTCGTGATCAGGGACAAAAGTTACCCCTTAGGACAAAGTTTCACGCAAATCGAAGAAGGGTCGGGGCAACTGCTGTGTGAGTTGGCGGAGAATTACCCATATATTTGATTGAGAGAGATAGAATTACTTTCAAGTTATAAAGAAAAACATTATTTACGATAATTTATTTATTTTTTTAGTACAAAAACTTCGATTTCTCAGAAGTTGTTAATGAAACAAAATTGAATGTTCTTCGGAAAATGTTTGTGTTTCCCGAAGAGATAGCCATTTGAATGACAATAATGATTCTTAGGGCATGTTCCGATAGTATACTCTTATACTGTGGTCAATTCCCAAATATGAGCTTTATTAAACGTAACAGAAGCTTGCTTTCCGCCTTCGATTTTAGATTGGATTCAACCCGTATATATTTTTCATTCAAACATTCTTGAGGAAAAAATAAAAATATCGAATTATCAAAAATGAAAACTTCAACATTCAAAAATTAAAAATTCTGAAATTCAAAAATCAAAACTTTTTTTTCATTTTTAAAGTAGTTTAGGCCGTTGCAAATATTTTTCAAAGTTTATGTCGCCCCCCCTTCAAAATTGGTCCAACAAATCAAGACATTTTTTTTTTTCAAAAAACTTCAAAATTTTAATGAAAATAAAAGTCAAATCAACTGAAAACAATCTAAAACGCATTTTTCTGCATTGATAATCATATTTAGCATGTTTGGGATGGATTTAAAATATTTTGAATTTTTATGAAATTCCAATGTACAGCACCGCAAAAACTTTATTTTTGGCAAAAAAATAAATTTTCGTCAAAACTTAGGTATTTTGGAAACTAATTATGGCAAAACAACTGGACAGGTGTATAATGCATCTTTAAACACATTCAAATGTAAAAACCGTTGCTCGCAAATTCAATTTTTTTTTGCCTTCAAAATTCAAAAAAATCAAGAATTTAAAAAGTCAAACAGGTAAAAAAAACTATCGAAAATAAAAAAAAAAACAATGGAACATACACATATAAATTCTTTAATTGTGAATTTTGTAGACTTTCAAATTCTTTTATTATTAAATTCTATCATTCTTGAATGTTTACAATCTTCAATTCATAAATTTTTATTTTTTTTCTAATTTTAAATTCATATTCTTTTTTATTTTAAATTCTTAAATTCATTTTTTTTCTTATTTTAAATTCTTGAATTCTCAAATTCCGAACCTTTAAAAAAGGCAGAATTCTTAAATTCTGGACCTTTAAAAAATGAAAAACTGCTGAATTATTAAATTCTCATCATCATCGAGTACGAACTGCATCTAAATAATCAAATCTTTAAATTTATAAATTTTTCACCGGGACCCGTGGTGTAGGGGTAAGCGTGGTTACCTCTCATCCAGTCGGCCTGGGTTCGATCCCAGACGGTCCCGGTGGCAATTGTTGGCCCCGGACTAACCTAAAAGGTTAAGTCGATAGCTCAGTACAGGTGTAGGATTCGTCTCCCTGGGACCTGTCTCGATGGAGTCGCTGGTAGGCGGTTGGACTAACAATCCAAAGGTCGTCAGTTCGAATCCCGGGGTGGATGGAAGCTAAGGTGTAAAAAGAGGTTTGCAATTGCCTCAACAATCAAGCCTTCGGACACCTAGTTTCGAGTAGGAATCTCGTAATCGAGAACGCCAAGGCAATGCTGTAGAGCGAATAATTTGATTTTTTATACATTTTTAAAACTTAGTTAAAAAAAATAGTTTTTTTTTTTATTTTTGAGTTTAAATTTTATGTATTTTTAAAATTTCAAAATATTTAAATTTATATTTTTTTAATTTCTTATTTTGTCAAAATTATTGTTATGGCTTTTGCTCTGGTTTACTTCATTCGGCCTCGTGAGGCTATTCTGGATTAAAAATTGTATTTATTGAATACAACATTTTTAATAAGTTTGTGATTTTCGCGTAACATATAATGAGTTTAATTTTTGTTCTCAAATATTTCCTTTGTTATTTCATAAAAAAATAAATTATTATGAAACTCTGTTGTTTGTTTGTCGTGTGATTTTTTTTAATATGGTGCGAATTTCGCGTGGATGAATCGAATGCTTAGTGGTGTGTATCGACGATCCCTTACCCTACCATGAGTATCGCGCACGTGCGTGCGTGCACGTTTATCAAGTCTCGCACAATTGAGTGGTTCGGTTCATGGCTGACAGATCGCGAGCAGTTTACTTTGCAGTAGGTGTGGTTTGGTGCCTGCGCAAAAGTGACATTGAGACTTGAGCGCGTACTCTTGGTTCGGCGCGCACGTACACACGCACGTCGTCGTCTCGTCTTGAGTTTTGTTTGTTTGTTGTGGTTCACGATGATGATCCGCATTGGTTATGAAACAATTGTTTAACGTCCGTCCGACCTGCCGTGGCATAGTTGGGTTAGGTTTCCGCGGTGCCGGCAATACGAGAGAGTTACGTGGGTACAATTTGGAGAAATTAACCTCAGTCGTAATGATGGTTTTGCTAATATATATGCAAATAACTGCCGTTTCTTGGTGGTGGTGCATTTTGCACGTTTAATACTTGTTTAGTTTTTGGATTATTCGCAAAGATCAAATAATTCATAGTGTTTTAGCCTTTTGCCTTTTTGATTAATGGTTTCGGCTATAATTTCTGACCCCAATTTTGTATAAAGAGTTGCGTAACCTGTGAACAACAATTGTGCGATTATCGGAACACTTAACCTCAAATGTGATGGTTCCGTATCAGATCATCGATAATGTTGCGATTGTTTAGCTGTCAATAATTTCGCGTTGAAAGCTTTTCCTTTTGGTCGAGGATTATATCTCGCGTCACACCAAAGCAAATGCTTCATGCCCCTCAACAACGAGGAATTCCACAAAAAGGGGGGCCTCTATTGAGTGAGGCTGTGCAGCAGCTTTTGGCCAACGCCGAGGATAGTCAACAATCTTCAGCTGCGATGACCGACTTGTGAGCCCGCTGCACTGCCTCTGTTTAATAACAGCCTAGGTACACGCAAACGATCGCCACCATTAGACTCGGCTCCTCTGGCCAATGTTTACCTTAGTTTTGCGCTCAGTGCGCGCTAATGTTCGATCGTAATCGAGCATATGGGCTCGCGGACAGCTGCTGGACTGCAAGGTTCACACTGTGCAGTTCTCCAGCAATTCGACTTTAACCAGAAATTGGACGCTCTGGTGAATTCTTCGATCAACTGACAAGTATGCACCAGTTTCAACCAAATGGAACACTTAGACTAAAGTACTCACTCATTGATTTCCCAGAGAATTGCTCCACTTTAAAACGCAAAATTGAAAAGCAGCTGCGGTTACATGCAGGCCCAGGAGTGTGTATTATCTAACGGCGACGGTTTCTAGAAAACAGACCCTTATGCTAAAGGCAATTAGCAGGAGATCTTGCCGAGAGCAACCACCTCGCAGTTACGAGTGTCATAACTTCTAAGCTGTTCTGTGGGTTCGCGCATGAATGGAACCGAGTCCGCTATACCATGCCAATGACTTTGCGGTTCTTAGTCAATCGAAATGCTATTGACCTGGATTAGAACGCTACCTCAACCACCGCAACTTCTAACACAACTACCGGCACCGCAGCGTTGAGGTTCAGGGTGGAGGTCGCAGCTGTTTGGTGTTGGGTTTTTTTTTCTGAATGAATGAGTAACTCTCGTTGAGCAGGTCACGATTCTTTCCGGCCAGCTGACGGGCGGGTGCGATGTGAATGAACTTACCCTGCTGGTTGACCGACCAACGGGGATTAGGGCTGTAATATGTAAAGCAAGTGGAATAATACCTAATAAGAAGGTGTTATGATTTGATTAGCAATGTAAACGATTAGCTTAACATCCCTAAGCGATCCAAATACTATGGCACGATTACACCGATTGTTGTGATTTTGTTTTGTCTCGGTGTTCTTACTTTTTGTGTATTTGATAGTTTGACACAATGTATACTGCCGTTTCACGCATGTAATTTATGTAGTTTGTTCGGACATTCATAAAAAAAAAACATCAAGTCTGTTTGTCTAATCCTTGCCCTTCTATGCATAATTGTCCCACCTAGTTTTTTTCTTTTAAGGATACATCATCTTTAAGAAAAATTTCATATCTTTCTACGATTGTGTCACGTTCCCCAGAAAACCATTCCCCCGAATACCATTCCCCAGAAATCAATTCCCCAGAATGAACCGTTCCCCAGAAAACCATTCCCCAGAATGTACCGTTCCCCAGAAATATTTATCGTGGTGATTATAATTATTTCCAAAATTAAAAAAAATCCAAAATTTTCAAAATTTCTGAATGTTTTCAAAATTTTCCAAAATTTCCAAAATTTTCAAAATTTCCAAAATTTCCAAAATTTCCAAAATTTCCAAAATTTCCAAAATTTCCAAAATTTCCAAAATTTCCAAAATTTCCAAAATTTCCAAAATTTCCAAAATTTCCAAAATTTCCAAAATTTCCAAAATTTCCAAAATTTCCAAAATTTCTAAAATTTCCAAAATTTCCAAAATTTCTAAAATTTTCTAAAATTTCAAAAATTTTCAAATTTTCTAAAATTTTCAAAATTTACAAAATTTTTAAAATTTACAAAATTTTCAAAATTACCTAAATTTCCAAAATTTCGAAAAATTCAAAAAAAAATCAAAATTTCCATAATTTCAAATTTTCAAACTAAAAAAAAAAATTCATAATCTTTGATTTTTTAAATTTTAAAATTTCTTTTCTCTTAATTTTGATTTTTGAATTCCAAACTTTTTGTTTTTTTTTTTGAGAATTTTGAAAATGTTTTTAATTTGACTTTTTGACTTACCATTGACAAATTATGATCATAATATTTAGATCGAAAAATCTCGAACGTGATGCGAGAAATAAAGATTGAAATATTACGCTCGAGTGCAATAATCACCACGTTAACTTGTGTCAGCAGTTATTACAAGGCTAGAAAGTTTTCCCTTCTTTAAAGAAAGGAAAACTTTACTGACTGATACAAGTTGAATTTTACCTTTAAAAGGGAGGAGGAGAGTTTTCCCTTCTTTAAGGAAGGGAAAAATTTATAGCCTTGTTATTATAACTGCTGACACGGGTTTAATTTTCCCTTCTTTAAGTAAGGGAAAAAATACTTGACCACTTACACAACTTTTTAAATTTGTTATCACTAGTCAAGAAAGAATACAAGAAAGAAAAAAACTTTAAAGCGAAAATTCAACTTCTGTTAGCAGATATCACAAGTCAAGACAGTTTTCCCTTCTTTAAAGAAGGTGAAATTCAACTTGTGTCAGGAGACCTTAAAAGAAAGAAACATTAGTCAGCTATTGTAAGTCAAGAGAGTTTTCTTCTTCCAAAAATGATAAATTAAATTTTGTCACCTTAAATCAAATTTAGAAAATTTAAATCATCATGCAAAATGAGCAATATGCCAAAGGTCCAATATGTCAAATGGAATTATACCAATGACACCCATAATCATATTTTAATTTTAACAAACATTTTTCTTCTTTGCAAAATAAAAATAGCATTCACGGAAAACAAGAAATAAAAAGAAACTGCAATTTATTCGGCATTTGTATAACAAATTTAACATGACTAAAAAAGAAGGGAAAATTTCTTAGAATAATAGAACGAGTCATAAGCCGAATTAACATTTTTTGTTATTTTCTCAAGAATTGTTGTCAAAAAAAAGGAAAATTTCTTGGCATGGATAAAATAACCTTGTCTAATTTTTATATTTTCTAAGAAATTTCAAACAAACTAATATTTGAAACTACTTTGATTTTTCGAGAAAGAAACTTTTCTGGGGAATGGTTTTCTGGGGAATGGTTTTCTGGGAAATGGTACATTCGGGGGAATGGTTTTCTGGGGAACGGTTTTCTGGGGAATGGTTTTCGGGGGAATGGTTTTCTGGGGAACGTGACACAATCCTTTCTACCTTTTGTATAGAAAGAGGATTATAAATAAGGGTGATAATAATCGCTCCGTGCCGTCCTTAAACACAGCACCCCAGGGCGACAAGGCCTTGTAGTTAAAAGGAAGACACTAGTGGTTGGTTTGGTACTAGTATTAGTGGCCGATAGCTACGAAGTCAACTTAGTATTTTTTTGGATCATTTTCTTACTGAGATGAATAGGGACATAGGATGCTAGTGGTTATGACTGGAAATGCGTGGGAGCGAGCAACGTTTTGAACATAGGACAATTATGCGTAGAATGGAAGTTAGCCAATATTAAAAAAAACAAAAACAAACATTAGTAGCCTAATACTCTCCCCTTTTAATATGTTATGTGTCAAACGCTCATTATTAAAACCTTACAAAGCCATTCCAGGGCTCGACCTCCCGACCTTTGCGCTAGTTGATATGGCCAGCCACATCTCTTAATATTGATTTCAAGATATTTTCAAAGCTTTCATCGATTACTTATTATTGGGTATTTGTGTTAGAATCAAACATTGTCCATACATTTGGGTTTTAAAACAAAGGCCATTTTACTTATAACAATGCAAACATATTTTTAATTTGCCATTTGTGATCGATTTTATGTATATGGCAAAGATTTGATTGTAATAAGGACTATCCAGAAGAATGCTTTTTAAATATTATTAATAAAAATATAATGTTTTGTTTTGTTCTCCCCGAGCATGGGTAAATAACAAGGGAAATGCGTAATAATACCTTTCTCTGGTATCAATACCAAATTTTGGTATTCCTGGACCCTTTAAAAATTTTCTTAAGGATTATGCAAGAGCAAAATGTGGTATAATACCAATTTAAGGTATTGTTTTGATATTGCAAAATTGCAGCATTTGTCAATGGTCGAACACCACATTTTGGTATTCTTTTGGTATTACAGTATTTTATCAAATTCCTCTGAAACTATGGGAAAATTTTGACCAATTTTGACAAAATAATTAATTTTGCGCTAAAATTATGTATCAAAGCAAATGCCTTCATTGAAAACCGGAAATTATAAACTTGATTTTAAGCATTTTTGATATACCCCCTAAAGAAATTACTTGAAATTCTGAAAAATTTTCTAAGTCATGATGGCACATTTTGGTATTATTTTGGTATTAAAGTGTTTCATCAAATTCCTCTGAAACTATGGGAAAATTTTGACCAATTTTGACAAAATAATTAATTTTGCGCTAAAATGATGTATCAAAGCAAATGCTTTAATTGAAAACCGGAAATTTCAAACTTGATTTTAAACATTTTTGATATACCCCCTACAGAAATGACTTGAAATTGTGGAAAATTTTCTAAGTCATGATCGCACATTTTGGTATTATTTTGGTATTAAAGTGTTTTATCAAATTCCTCTGAAACTATGGGAAAATTTTGACCAATTTCGACAAAATAATTAATTTTGCGCTAAAATGATGTCTCAAAGCGAATGCTTTCATTGAAAACCGGAAATTTCAAACTTGATTTCAATTATTTTTGATATACCCCCTAAAGAAATAACTTGAAACTGTGGAAAATTTTCTAAGTCAGGATGCCACATTTTGGTATTATTTTGGTATTGAAAGGTTTCATCAAATTCCTCTGAAACTATGGGATTTTTTTTATGAATTTTAATGAGATAATTAATTTTGCGCTAAAATGACTTGAAACCCAAAAATGTTAAAGCTGATTTTCATTTTTTTTTATATACCCACTAAGATTTTTTTTAAAACGTTGAAATTTCTCTAAGTTGGGATAACCAAATACTTTGAAAAACGAGTTAATCGACAGATTATTGAATTTTGGTGAATTTCAATCCAGTTTCATTTTAATAATACTTATTTTTCAATGTTTTTATTTTCAGAAGCTTCAAGAACTTCAAGCACAGGCCGCATCAATGACAAATGCATTCGGTGTGGTGAAGAATATCACTAAGAACAACATGGAATCATCAGGTGAGTAGATTTGGCTGTTGCATATGGATCATTTCCGTTTTTTCACTAACTGCAACTGCTGCACTAAAAATGGTAAGAAAATACCAAATTTTGGTATTACTTGTGCAAATACCAACGACCAAAATGTGCTCTTGGTTGCCCAGTAATAGATGGTAAAATACCATGAAATCATATCAAAATCTTGTATGTGGAAGATCACAGGAATACCAAAATATGACTTTCCAAGGGCGCGGGAATACCTAAAATTAAAACCATGGCAATATCAAGTTTTGGTATTCAAGCAATGTTCAAAAATCCAGAAGATCTCAAGTTGGTATTGAAATGATTTTATTTTGTGGTATTATTTTACCTTTGGAATAACATGGTTTGGTATTGTTGTGCCCTTCCACATACAAGATTTTGGTATGATTTCATGGTATTTTACCATCTATTACTGGGCAACCAAGAGCACATTTTGGTCGCTGTTATTTGCCCAAGTAATACCAAAATTTGGTATTCCCGTGTTATTTACCCCTGCTCGGGTCAAATGACGATATTTTCACTTTAAATATTTTTTTTAAACTAAACATTAAAAAAAATAAACAGGGAAGCTGATTTGCAAAACAGTACATTACTGCTTAGCTGTTCCCAAATCTAAAATTTGCTAATCATCTGACATTGTATATAACGATTCTACCAGCTTGGCGTTCCATGTGTTGAGGCGAACGCACAAGATAAGCTTCACTGCGTTTTCTGCTGGCTAAGCTTCCGTGTGCTTTGCTTAAGCGTTCGGTTGCTTACAATCTTCAAACGGTAGCGTTCATTGACTACATTCGGGAGTTTTTCGGAAAGTTTAATACTCATTCAATTTTTTACTTGTATGTTTAACAATTCAAATGTTTGGCCAACCTTTAATTTTGTTATTTCATGATTTAGGTTGCTTAGTTGGCAAGCTAGGCAAACAATTCATTTGTGCAAATATTGCTTTATTTAATTTTAAACTTATCACAATCTGTAACAACTACCTGTTTTGTATTTCCCCGCTTACCAAACAGAACACATGAATGTTGCATAAATTACGCAGCACGACAAAAAGAAAATAAATGGTCTGATAGAATATATGTTACTGAATATAATTTTTCAATACTAACGTACACTTTTTTGTTATAGTTCACAGCTATAACTCAGGCATCTACTTAGTTTTCACGCTAGAATTTTCTCACTAGACTGTCCACAAAAGTATGATATGTTGATAAAGCCGATGCAAATATTTATCAAAGTTTATGTAGGAAGTTAACAATCAACGTTCTATATCTTTTGAAAGTTTTGTAAAATGATTTGTCATTTGTGAGAGTTGTCAAATTTGATGCAATTTGGGCCATTTTTTTACTTTGCCAAACGTTATGTAAACGTTATATTCATTGTTTTTTTAAATAAATTTTTCGAGTTGAAAAGAGGAGTACATGAAGAAAAATTTAATTAGCTCTCCTCCCATGAGAAATAGAATACTTTTGCGATTATTTTAAAGAACGATTGTGATTCTGCTATACCAGCATTTTTTTTTTACATAAAATTTAGTACAGACATTGTTTAAAGTCTTCTTTCGCTGAATGGTTAATTTATCAATTTGGCTAGAGTATCTCTGTACTGCTCATTTAAGAAAATTCAGCTGTTATTCCCATTCAAGTATTCCGAGAAAATCTCATCAAAAACGTAAAATTATCAAATCTTCGTCAAAGGCATTCCTACTATTAGAATTGGATATTAACCGTTTGGTTTTTCGAATCGGCAGCCATAACAAAATACTATTTTAGTGAAATTCAAATTTAAGAAGCTGCATACTTACATCCTCTACCACCCGGAGCATCCATGGGCGTCATATTGGGATAAGGCTTTGTGATATTGGGGTTGAAACCAGTTGTTTTTATTACAAATTTTATTTTTTATTGTTGGTAACCTTATTTTTTTCTATAGAAACTCTTGTTGTCTCTGTATTTTCGTAGATTTAATTCAGCTTTCGTTTTAATTTAGCATTTTCTGATTTAGCTTTATACGGATTATGCAACAAAGTTGAGCTTGAGGGTAGTGCCGGTTTAAATAGGAAATACATTGTCACATTACCCTAACGTCCTTTATAGTCTTATACACAATATTTTTTAAAACAAAAACTTGATCAACATAAAATTAAAGACAACAATTTCCATTGTTTTGAAATAATCTGTTTTCAGTAACGCCTGGACGTGATTTGTCCCCAGATGCTGACTAGTAGAAATTTATTATACTACATTCTCTCGGCATTCTCTTCTGTGTGTTGCTCCTCTTGGCTGCTGCAGTGCTAACCACGCGACATTGTTATTCGATGTTTACGTTCTGACGTTTTTCGCTGCACTATAATATCACATTCTATAATTTTTGCTAAGTACACAATTTAAAGGCAGGCGAAAAACTACGTTTAGGCACATGTGAATTTGCTTCAGTGATACCCCATTGCTTTTGTGTTTGGTGTTCACCAACGACCCCAGTCCTGTTTGATCATGTCGGCCGCCTTTTCGGCAATCATGATGACTGGCGCGTTGGGATTGCCGCTGACTATCGTCGGCATAATACTAGCGTCCACCACTCTCAGTCCGGAAACTCCATACACCCGTAGCCGGGGATCGACCACCGCTCCGGGATCCCAGCTTGGTCCCATCTTCGCTGTTCCCGTCGGATGATAGATGGTGAAGGTAAACTGTTTTATACAGCAGGCCCAGTACTCGTCGGACATGAACGGTAAATGCCGACAGCCTGGCAGCGGAATTTTGTGCGGCCGCGATCCGAACCGCTGGAACGCCGGCGTGCTGGACACGTTGATCGCAATCTTGATCCCCTCGACGAGCACCGCTACGTCTTCGGGATGGGCGAAGTAGTTGGGTTCGAGCGAAGGTTGCACGAACGGATTTCGCGATCGCAACCGAACCCAGCCGGTACTTTTCGGTCGCAGCAGAAGAGGAAGGATTGTCCATGTCTCGGCATTCTGTAGAGGTTTGTAGACCGTGTTGTAGAAACCATCGCGAAGATTGAGAATCTTTCGGATGTACTGTCCACCGTCGGAATTGACCGAACTCGGTCCAAAGTGAAACTGGATATCGGGCCACTTTCCAGACGGATCGGCATATTTTGTATTTACAAAGGCAACAGCTTCGATACCCGGGAACGACATTGGTCCTCGTTCGTTGAAGATGTAGTCAAATGCCACTGGTACGGTTGTGAAACGTGAAGTTTTTACCGATACTGGTTCATCAATAACGAACGTCAAGCCGCCGAGCCCGACGTGGTCTTGCATGTTGTCACCAACTGGAAGATCCGATAGCACCGGAATTCCGAATTCGGCCAGATGATCTGCCGGTCCAACGCCACTCAGCATCAATATCTGTGGAGTGTTCAACGCTCCAGCTGATAAAATAATCTCCTTTTTGGCAAAAGCCAGCTGCCGTTTGTTGTTGCGCACGAATTCGACTCCGTACGCTCTGTTGTTTTTGTCGAAAATAATGCGCGTCACTTGGGCGTGCATTGCGACGTCTAGATTTTTCCTTAAACGCACCGGACGCAGGAATGCTTTCGATGTACTGCAGCGACTTCCTCGTCTCATAGTCGCTTGGAGCAACATAAATCCTGTTTGTTCTGCTCCGTTGATGTCTCTGTTTTCGTAACCCATTTCCATGCCTGCTTTTACGAACGCAACCGAAAGTGGAGTTCTCCAAGGAGCCTCCTGGACCGTTAGATATCCTCCTACTCCATGGTACGGTGATCTTGCCATGTATGGATTACGGTTGTCCTCCGATTTGATGAAATATGGTAGGACACTGTCGTAACCCCAGCCTAGGTTACCCTGTTCTAGCCAGCTGTCGTAGTCCCTTCGATTGCCTCTCACGTACACCATTGCGTTAAGCACACTGGATCCTCCCATAACCTTTCCTCTGGGCCAATTACATCGGTCGCCTATCATCGCTTGGCAGTACCTTCGATCACCGGACGGTGTCGTTTGGTACTTCCAGTCAAATTCTGTCAACTGGAGATACCCTGCCAGTGATGGTACGTCGGTCACCTCGTTTTCATCTCCGCCAGCTTCCAGCAGTAGCACCGACCAATCTCCTATCTCCGAGAGTCGCGAAGCCATTACGGCACCGGCTGATCCGGCACCGATGACGATAAAGTCATAGTAGCGTCTTAACTGAAATGAAAAAGGTGGAAAAAGTGGTGGTTAGATATGCGACAGCACTGTTGGGCATACAGTGGACAGATTGTTTAATTACTGTTTCCTGGTCTATAGGTTTCGATTCCGGATCCACACTTTGGTATCTATAGTAATTGACTCCTACAGCTATAAGTGGTATGAGAGTGAGTAGTGCTATCGGGGTGTGCGTGATTCCTCCAGCTACTGCCGCTACGGAAGCGAGTCCAAGAGCCATTGCACGAGAGAACTAGTGTTACGAAGAGGTCTGCCAAAAATGTTTCCCCTTTTCTATAAAGGGTTTATAAGTTGCGAGATTGCAGGGGGCAGCACAGAAGAAGAAGGTGTTAATTCGATAGTTTGTAGTTGTTGATGCAAGCGTGGCTTCTATTTATGTAACAGTTTCAGCGTAAAGTAACTCCAGCCGCCGACTGCTATATCCACACATCAATGTTTTTTTTGTTGTTCTCCGAAAGGATCTTCGGTGTGTAGTTCCGTATACCGCCGGGTCGCACCTTCTGGAACAACAGTTTGGCGTTTCTGTCCTCCTCCTCAATGTCCAGATAAGATTTGATGTAGAGATGCTCGTTTAAGTACTTGGTTTGCCGTTCGACACTTTTGTACGATGACGCTGCGGACGCAGACGAGGCAGAGGAGGTCGTTGAAGCCGTAGACGGTGAGCGGGAAGGTGCTGCAGAGGACTTGGATCCCGTTGACGAGGCCAGGGACGTCGTGTGGTGGTGATGGTGGTGGTGGTGGTGATGGTGGTAGTCATGTGCGGAAGTACATCTGGAGGGCAGAGATTTCTCTTGGCCCATTTTATTGAAACTCTGAAATGGGTTGAAAACAGTCGATTAGTACTACTGGGATTGGCGGTAGCAAGTTGGAAGCAGATGTGCAGTATAAATGATTAAAATATTGCTACGAAAGCAAAAAAAGGCAAATCATAACGGAAGCCAACGCGATGTCTTCAGTGAACATTCTCCAGGATAGGTGTCGATGACGCATTCGATTAAAGCAAAGCGTCACCAAATAACGGGTTTGTGGGAATTTATCTCGTCGCATCTCGGTGTCTTTCACGGTGAACTTTTTTTTGACTGTCCAAATTTCAAGTTCAATGTTATAGACACAACTTCCATCTGTACAACAAAACTTGATATCCTAACTTAGTAGCTTTCAAAACACCTGTTTTCAGAAGATGAAGGAGGGTGGTCAGGTCAATTACTAAGCTCGTTAAAGTAGATAAACTAAGCGAAACAGATGGCCTGTGATGGCGTTGGCTGTGTATGATATGATACACGATCCACTTCATGTTCAACACTGCGGTCGTGGACGTTGAGCCGCGTGCTTCAAAAAGGCCTGCCGTCGTTCGTCGGCTGCAATTACGACAAATGGTGGTGGCGTGTGCGTGGTTTAACTGTCTCCCTTTGCCATTTCCTAGGTTTTTATTGCTTACTTTCTGGCTCTCTTGCTGAAACGTCAGCGCACACTTTCAGCCGAGTTGCGGACGCGGCCTTTTCAATGTTAATGTCAATGGAGTTTGCAAATATCCTCCTTCGTTGAAGAATGGGGTAACTTTTCCGATACTTAGTATTTTATGGCTAAATTAATATTTGGATTTACTACAAACATTATGTTACACAGATCAGTCAACTATCATAACAATTTATTGAAAAAGCTTTCATGCATTTTTTTAAAATAGTTTTGCAAATATGTTCATAACCAAACTAATAAATAAGTTGACACACACACTCGTAGAACGAACACACATGCACACATAGTATAGGATAGAGGAAAGTTCTAGTATAGCCATCACCGTACCAAAGGACAGGAAGAACACCACTCACTCAACTCACACGAAAGTCCGCTAAATTGAAAGGCATGGATGGAGCGGGAACTGCCGGTGCACGTCCGGAAGTGTTCAGTAGGACGAGACGTTGACTTTCGTTGTCCAAGTAGTCGGTGACTAGTAGAAGTATTGAATTGTCGTAGTTGGTTCTGAACTAGGTCTACTACAGGTCGTCTACAGGTCTTTTTTTGTTGTTGTTGCTGGGGGTCTCGACTATTGTAGCAGCAGCTGTGGCCTCATGCGGTTCCAACGAGCACGCTCTGGTCCTGGTCTGAACATCCGGGTAGAATAGTTCGCAAGTGCCACTCACCCGTTCGCTTTCTACAGATCAGACAGAGCCCCGTGGTGGCGCCGCCAGGATTTCCGAGGTCCGGGGGGTGCGAGCGGTGGTGTGATATTGGGGACGGTTGATGTGACGTGAGCGTGTTACCGGTTACGCGTTACGGGGGTGGTAGTATGAGCGAGCGATGTTGATTTAGGTGTGCGATTGTTTGTGAAGTGTTAGCTGAAATTATTAAGGATTCATCATTGGAGACGTGGTTAGGGAATGAGATCACGGCAGATTAAATGGTCAGTTGTGAATTTTGATTAGAGAAATGTTACATGATATACAGGGCTTGAGTGAGCTATTTTAATGTGGCGTCGATTTATTCATTTATACATGCAGATTTAATTTTACATTGGATAATATACAAAACGAAAACTGTGTATTTTTTTCAGCACTCTTTTGTGGAAATGTGAAATTGTGGAGGTTTCCAAGGACAGTTGCTAAGAGATTTAATAAATTCCTAAATTTTTAATTCTAACTCAGATGCAGAGAAAACTATTTTTACGCAGTGGCGTTACGCTTTTGATTTCACCGATTTCTCTAAAACCATAAAATATTTTTGCAAGTGTCAAAAAGCATTTTGTAGTTCTGAACAAAACCTACAAATTGCTTTTAAAAGATTGCAAAAATGTTGCATCGTTCCAGAGAAATCGACAAATTAGAAAAGCGTAACGCACCGCGTAAAAAGAGGTTTCTCTGTATCTCGACTCACATTCTTATGGGTTCATGGGCAGGTGTTCGACACTGAAATGGTAATCGATAGATAGATTTGAACCCGGATTTGAGTCAAACCAGTTTTTTTTTTATTTGTGGCAAGAAAAAAATGATAAAATTCTAGATTCCGTGGGATGATTAACCGGTTTAGCATAGAGACAATATTTGCAAATATTTGGATACGGATTCAAACGAATTTTGTCAGGCACTTTTGACGAATGTAATGATAAACAAAAAACAAAGCATAGAATGGTCAGTATTGTTTCAGCCAAAAACCACCCTTATTACCCTACATTGTTTATGGATCTGTGCAAATTTTGAGTGAAATTGCAGAGCTAAAAAAGTAGTAATCCAGCTGCGTGTAAAAGGCCTGGGTGTAAAATAAATATTGCATTATTTTATGCAATTTTATGTGATTTTACACCCTGAAATATGTAGCCCATCAGTATGGGAAACCTACTTGGCCGAAATGATTGCGAAACCTACTTGGCCGCAACATTGCGTTATCCTTACATCGGTCTGATGGCCGAGTGGGCTAAGGCGCCAGTCCTTACTGTTGGTGCTGGGTTTGAATCCCGTCGGTTGCAACTTTTTTTTTGTGTTTGCAAAAATTGTACATGCAGTGTGCAATATTAAGTGTTTATTTTGACGAAGGTGATGTGCATGCTTTTGCAAGCGATTTTACCATCGGATTTTTTGCTGTGTGGTTGAGATTAACCCATTGATACCAGAGCCTTAAGTTGGTGAAAAAAAAAATTTTTTTCTTACAAAAATTACCTTTTTAAAATCGCTAATAACATTTCAGGTTCGTATTTTACTGCTTTGGTCTGTTCTACAAAGTTTTAGAGCATAAAATTTCCAATGAGAATCTCACTTTTGGGAATATGTTGAGTCGAGAACAGAACACTGATGAAGTCTGCAAGTAGTAGACGAAATACGTATCTGTCAAGATATTAAAAATATATAGCGGAATTAAAAGGAACAACTCGTCTCTTTGTATTTACAGTTAATGGAAGTAGCCGTAAGAAAATTGGGTTTTCCATACATTTTTTTCTATTTTTCCCATACAAACTTCACCTTCTAGTTTAAATGAGTAAATGTTGACCGATTTTGCTCATGGGTAATTCTCCGCCAACTCACACAGCAGTTGCCCCGACCCCTCTTTGATTTGCGTGAAACTTTGTCCTTAGGGGTAACTTTTGTCCCTGATCACGAATCCGAGGTCCGTTTTTTGATATCTCGTGACGGAGGGGCGGTACGACCCCTTTCATTTTTGAACATGCGAAAAAACAGGTGTTTTTCAATAATTTGCAGCCTGAAACGGTAATGAGATAGAAATTTGGTGTCAAAGGGACTTTTATGTAAAATTAGACGCCCGATTTGATGGCGTACTCAGAATTCCGAAAAAACGTATTTTTCATCGAAAAAAACACTAAAAAAGTTTTAAAAATTCTCCCATTTTCCGTTACTCGACTGTAAAACTTTTTGGAACATGTCATTTTTTGGGAAATTTAATGTACCTTTCGAATCTATATTGAGCCAGAAGGGTCATTTTTTCATTTAGAACAAAAATTTGCATTTTCAAACTTCGTGTTTTTCTAACTTTGCAGGGTTATTTTTTAGAGTGTAACAATGTTCTACAAAGTTGTAGAGCAGACAATTACAATTTTTTTGATTTATTAACATAAGGGGTTTTCTTGTAACCATCACGAGTTATCGCGATTCTACGAAAAAAAGTTTTGAAAAAGTTGATCGTCGTTGTTCATGCCCGTTCATGTTCACCCGCGACAGACACGGACGACGAAACAAAGAGAACGCAAAATGTAACTTTTTCAAAATTTATTTCCGTAGAATCGCGATAACTTGTGATGTTTATAAGCAAACCCCTTACGTTTATATATCAAAATTTTTGTAATTGTCTGCTCCACAACTTTGTAGAACATTGTTACACTCTAAAAAATAACCCTTTAAAGTTTGAAAAAACACGAAATTTTAAAATAAAAATTTTTGTTCTAAATGAAAATATAACCCTCTTGGGTCAATTCGAAAAGTACATTAAATTTCCTATAAAATGACATGTTCCAAAAAATTTAAACAGTTAAGTAACGAAAAATGGCAGAGTTTTTAATACTTTTTAAGTGTTTTTTTTTTCAATGAAAAATACGTTTTTTCAGAATTCTGAGTACGCTATCAAATTGGGCGTCTAATTTCACATAAAAATCCGTTTGACACCAAATTTCTATCTCATCACCGTTTCAGGCTGCTAATTATTGAAAAACACCTCTTTTTTCGCATGATCAAAAATAGAAGGGGTTCTACCGCCTCTCCGTCACGAGATATCAAAAAACGGACCTCGGATTCGTGATCAGGGACAAAAGTTACCCCTTGGGACAAAGTTTCACGCAAATCGAAGAGGGGTCGGGGCAACTTTTCCCGATTTCGTGTGAGTTGGTAGAAAATTACCCATATGCCAATTTAAAAAAAATACGAAGCAAAGAATGGTCTGCACGATAATTAGCCACGGTTTTGTAAACGAGAGATAATTTTTTTTATTATATCATATTGTTGCAGTCAAATATCAAAAGAATAACCACCTTCATTACACTATATAGTATATGAATGACTCCCGAACACCCCTTTTCTTAGTGGGCATTACTCACCCCACCCCCAAATCTTGATTAAATATATAAAAACATAGTTTTTTTTTTTAAATAAAGATCTCATTACTGTTTTGTGACGAAATCCAGTCTACAATCCGCGAAGTTCACCGTCTCCATGCGAATGCAAATCAATATTATGCTAAATTTTGTATTTTTTTTTAAATTTATTGATGAGCTATGGCCTCAACTTGCTCTTTTGTAATACCAAATTATTAAGCTGAATAGTTTTAGTCGAATCTCATACTGATATATCATCTATAATTAACACTTAATGAAACAAAAACTCACACTTTCAAGTTTATTAGTTTTTATCACCATCTGCACACATACTCCTCCAAGATTGGCCAATTTTCGCTACTTTCATTTTCGATACCAACGTTTTTCGCGCGCAAAATCCCATTCACCATCGTAATAGTTAGTTCAACTTTGTGGACCCCAAAGCATGATTGCCAGCCAGAAGCATCTCATAATGATGTTCACCATTAGCAGCATGATTTCCCTCGCAGCTGATTCGATCAATTTACTCATTATCTGGAGACAAATCGCTTTCCTGGTCGCCGTCTTTCACCATACCACCGTACCCAACTGGGTGGTTGAGTTCGTCTTCTGCACACGCTCTGGTGTACGGTAATTGTATGATGGATTGCCACACATTTTTCATGCTGGATAAGTACAATTTTATGTCATTCGAATTGTACTCACGGCCTTTCAATGTTGTTTTTTGTTTTGTTAACCACTTTCAATTGGTATAAGGGTCTTTTGTGTAAAAAACAAGTTTCAATGTTGAAATAGTTTTGCCCCAAAACTGCAATCTTACAGGTTCAGCAAAAGTACGTGATGTACTTTCAAAAATGGTTTCCCAACGCCGAATGTGAGGATTAATCAAACATGGATAGGGATGTCAATGAGGCTCATTACTCGCTGGCTAG
Organism: Culex pipiens pallens; assembly: GCF_016801865.2. Taxonomy (NCBI): domain Eukaryota; kingdom Metazoa; phylum Arthropoda; class Insecta; order Diptera; family Culicidae; genus Culex; species Culex pipiens. The sequence continues at coordinate 111,685,195 of NC_068939.1, forward strand.
CGTTTAAACGGTGATATACAACTTTATGTTGGGAGAAATCAAAGGCACGTGCAGCGATTTGAATCAATGTCTTTGGGTTTCTCTTTGTTTTTAACATTCTCTATGTCAACCTCCCAGTCTCTTTTCCGTTGACAATTCGCACTTAGCAGTGCCTCCACCGGGTGTATGAAGACGTCATTTTGACGTCCATTCATCACTTCATGTTACTAAAAGCTGAGTGCTTTGACCCTGCTGCGTCAAATTCTACCAGCTATCGTCATCCGTGTCAATAAAACGGCTTACAACTTTGTTTCTACAGCATTTTTTTTAAGTTTCAGATGTGACCATCCCCGGGTGGAATGGTCACCCGATTGGCATCCAGTTTAGTTGGGTGGACAAGGTGTCTCGACTGTCTCGTTTGCGACTGTTAGGATAGGTCCACGGATGGGGACATGCGGGAGGGAGGGGAACCTGTTTCCCGAATTGGGACAGCAGCCGGCTGCTTGGCCGCAGACTTGGAGGAGAAATGTGTGTCACTTGCGGATGACCATTTTGGTTCGATTTTTGGCTGGATGGGACATTTTTGGGAAGAAAGTTTCCTGGCGATGTCGACCATGCGCGTGCCTGTAGTGTCGTATCATATATCATGCTATTCTTCCACTTTCGCTGTCGTTTTGGTGCTGCTCTGTAAACTGCTGAACCCGCGCGCGTTTTGGGTGGACTTGACTTTGTACGAATGTTAATGTTGTCTTTTTTGTTGTTTTGTTTTCAGGTATGGCTTCACGGTCAAAATTGACTGAGATTTGGTTCGATCGTTGAGTGGAGAAAGCTTTTCCATGGAACTGCGCAGGTATTGAATTAGATTATTTATGCTTTTGTGTTTAAAGATGACACTCTGGACATTTGATATTAAAGAGAGGTATTTCAAGTTGCTTTTTTTTCAAATTGGAAAAATAAACTTTGCCTTTGATTCCCTAACCAAGAGTGGGAATTGAAAATCCTGCAATTTGGATTCGTACTGTACTAGGGTGTAACAAGAGAGTGAAGAAAAAGTTGATGTTTTCAGCGGCGGTGTTATAAATTCTGTAACATTTTAAATAGTGGACGAATCTTTTCGCACTCTTTGGCAAAGTTGTTCCCTGGAACACGGACTATGAGCTCATGAGGTTTTCGAAAAATGCAAAAATCGTTAAGGGGCTCAAAACTGGCAAAACCCAAAACGCACCGATTTTACGGGTTAAATCGCATTTTAAATTCAAAGTCAAAGCGCCAGGTCCTGTCGCAACCAATCAAGCTCATTTTTGGGATTCGGGCTTAGTACACCTAAGGGATCAAGCCTTGAAAAGCCCGCAAAATTGACCCGTTTTGTTACATCCTAATCAACACCAATTGGATGAATATGTATCAAAATTTGTCATAGTGAATTTCCTATAAAAAAAATGTTGAAAAGTGTTTTATTACAGATTTTGCAGCAAATATTCAATGCAGAACAGGATTAGGTTCCTTTCAAAGTGATAGAGGTCTTCACCTTAAATCAAAACGCTTCAGTGTAAGCAGAACTATTTTTTAGCGAAATTTTCTTATTTTATTTGTTTTTTCCTCCAGCCTGCTTTACAAACCTAAAAATAGCTAAATCTGTGTTTTTTGGGTAAATTCGGTCCTAAAATAAAACTTAAATTTTTGATATTATTGTTCACAACGATAAAGCATTTTTTGCAATTCCACTGTGAAACTGTCAACGTTTCCTGTCCTTCTGGAGAAACGAAACGGAATACTTTTCTCTACCAAAAATAACAGAATGGAAAATTTATACCTTTCAATAACAGTGCTGAAAAGTTGAACTTTTCAACACTAGTATCGAAAAGTAACATTTTTCAATATTTTTTTTTGTTTTGAACGATGAATTTACTAAAGTCATGAATGTTTGACATAAAAATCCATTAAAGAAGCGTTTTTCGGAATTGCAAAAAATGTTGTAAGCAACTTGTTGCAAAACTTGATTTTTTCAGCACTCGTCGTATTTATTCAACTCGGTAAACCTTGTTGGATAAATATACAACTCGTGCTGAAAAAATCATACCTGAATAAACTGAAGCGTTTACTGATAGCAACTTCGAAATTTTCGAGTTGTTTTATTGGAAGTAACATGACCTGAATTACTCACTATGCCCAGTTGAATTTCAACTGACACTAGAATACTTTACTTGTTTTTAATTCATTTTTTCAGAGACTTTCTTTCTTATTCATAACTTAAGTTTGAATCTCTGAACAAAACAACTTGCTAGTCTTCCAACCGATTGTATCATTTATGTAAAGCTGGCTGTTGTTCCTAGTTTTCCACTGGCCATTGACTTAATTTATGTGCCTCATTAACAAGTTATTAATTCATAAATATCAAAAACCTCAAAAACGGTATCGACTCTGTTGGTCAGCAGTAGCAAATGCAAATGAACCCCTCCGGGCATGGTTTTCCGTTCGGGGCCGGTTTTGGTGGAAAAATTAACGACCACCATCCGTGGCCACTTTCCACGCAGCCCTTTTGTGGGGGTTCCACACACTAATTGTCGATTGTCTTCGTTACCTACTAGTGCGGTGTCTGCCCCAGGTGGCGCTCGACCGAACCATTTTCCCATATTGGGCCTCACCGCAGTCGATTCGTATGCATTTCCGGCAATTTCTTCGCCTTTATTTTTCCTTCCCTCTGAAGGGGGGTGCTGCTCCGCACAATTTCGTTGAATTCACTTTCGTAGCCGTTTACCAACCAGTTAATGGTGCTAAAATTAGTAAAGTTTTCTTCCTGCATTTATTTTTATTTCGCTCAAAATGGTCTGACCACGATGGTGAAAAGGGGTGGAAAGGTGGAAGGAAAATCGTTATCGCAATAATGCAACAAAATGAATCGCGCGCGCCTTTCGTTCCGTCAGCAAACTCATCAACACCAACAACTATCCGGCGTAAATGGAAACGAAGAGAAAAAAACCTCAACCGCTTTAAAAATTGGCATTTTTTCTAAGCCGGCTTGGAGTTGGTTCGGGTCTTAAACAAGGGACCAAACTGTGGAAAGAAAACAGAATGGAAGAGCGATGGGTTTGTACACACACATCAGCTGTTTTCACTTTCTTTTAAGTTTGAATAGTGGCTCTGTTTTGTTGCAACGCTTGTTAGAATTTGTGTTTCTCATGTTTGGTATGTTTTACAAGGTTTAGCATTTTTTCGCCGATGTTCTAGAAGTTTAAGGTAAACAAAAATCATGTTTCCAAATAAAGCACATTTCGACGTGAACGTGCTATTTTGCCGTATGTTGCTTTTTGACGTTTCGAGAAAAACGCTTTTTAATGTTTGACCATGAATAATCAAAATTAGAGCATGCTAGAGGTGGGCAAAAAAAGAGCGAGCCGCTCAAAGAGCCGGTTCACTGAAAAGAGCGAACGAACCGTGGCACAGAAAAAAAAGAACCGCGGTTCTTTTTAAACTTCGGTCTTTTGAAAGAACCGTTTCAAGATGACATGATTTATGTTATAAATATAATTTATTGAATTTCCAAAAAAAATTGTAATAAATTTGTTTTTGAGAATTGAAAATGCTATTTCAAATATTTCAGTGCTAATTAAAATTTATCTCAAAAGTAAATGATTGTCTAAACAAAATGAAAAAAAATCTTTGTACAACTGATTGTACACTAAAGTATTACCAGAATACGAATTTGAGCATTTCAAATTGCATAAATTGTTAAATATTACCAGATTTTTGGTATGAATAGCTTAGAATAGCTTAGAGATTTTCGAAAACAACCCTTTTGTCCGATTAAACTTTAGCGTTTATACACTTTATCGATTAAATCAGAATGTTGAAAAGAGTTCACAGAATATTTTCTACAAATAAAACATCAGCAGTTTTACTCGAATGTTTAGGTTCGAATAGAAATCTTGACAAAGAGACCACCAAGACCAATGGTTTCCAAGGGCAGCTTCTCGTTTTCAGTTCTAATTTGTTTTGTCAAATAATTTATAAAAGTCCAATGTGAAATAATTTATAAAATCACACGATTTAAAAAAATCCTTTTTATCCAAACTTTGAAAAAGAGCGAAAGAGCCGTTCAAAAGAGCGGTTCTTTTTAATGAGCGAACGAAAATGAGCGGCTCCTAAAAAAGAGCGATTTTGCCCACCTCTAGAGCATGCAATGTAAACAATAACAAACACGCATTGTTTAGCAAACCATTTTGTGCATTTTTCCGAAATTTGGTTGAATTTGGAAGAGACAAAACGGCAATCGCACTTGCTAGGTGTGTCAAGATAGCACGATCTAACTAAATTTTATATGAAGTGAAACTACGTTACACGGGGTTCTCTACAGTTTTTGTTGAACATCCCTGGATTGAGATCAGACTTTGGGGATCTGTAAAGGTCAAAAGGTTAGAAAATTAAAGCTGCACAAAATGGCATTCTGAACTCAATTTCCTAATATTCAACCTTTCAAAATTACACCATACACATTTTTTTACTGTGTAGCCTCTGAGGTCCAGACACCGTCAAAACCGCATTTTAATGTTTAATAAGACCTTTTCAAGTGTTAGGCTAGATTTTGGCAATTTCAAACTTAAAAGGCTATTTTTCATGAAAAGCCAAGACAGCAAAAATCGGTTCAAATGGCGCGGGATTATAATTTTTTAATAAATGTGCTTTTTGCGAAAATCGACGAAAATGGCCATTCTTTTTTTTTTTTTTTTTAATATATATTTATTCAGTTTTTCATTTCCATGTACATTCATTCAGTTAAAATATTATTGAGTGTCCAATCACAATCGATGACTTTTCACCTCAATTTTAAATACTAGCAACTTTCATTTATTCATGAAATATTTAGCTTTCGCTATTCAGTGATTTCAAATGTAGGAGGTCCTACATGTACAAAAGGGAAAAGGGATACCTTAAAACTAACTTATAAACTATATAAAGAGCGGATCAATGCAGCTGAAGACTGCAATGATTTTTGTCGAAATGCATCAATTATCTTATTGGACATAACATCCAAAGTGTCAACTTCGGCTAATTGATGAAGTTCACTGGTGCTGAACCAGGGAGGAAGTTTCAGAATCATTTTCAGAATTTTGTTCTGAATCCTCTGAAGTTTTTTCTTACTGGTTAAGCAACAGCTTGTCCAGATCGGCACAGCATAAAGCATGGCAGGTCTGAAAATTTGTTTATAAATTAACAGTTTATTCTTGAGACAAAGTCTAGAATTCCTGTTTATAAGTGGATACAAACATTTAATATATTTGTTACATTTAACCTGGATACTTTCAATGTGATCCTTGTAAGTAAGGTTTTTGTCAAAAGCAAGTCCAAGATATTTCACTTTATCCTCCCACTTTAAATTTACCTCATTCATCTTTATAATGTGATGACTTTTTGGTTTAAGAAAATCAGCCCTTGGTTTGTGAGGGAAAATAATAAGTTGAGTTTTTGCAGCATTTGGAGTAATTTTCCATTCTTTCAAATAAGAATTGAAAATATCCAAGCTTTTTTGTAATCTTCTTGTGATGACACGAAGGCTTCTACCTTTGGCGGAGATGCTTGTATCATCAGCAAAAAGTGATTTCTGACATCCTGGGGGCAAATCAGGCAAATCAGAAGTAAAAATATTGTATAAAATTGGACCCAAAATGCTTCCTTGAGGGACGCCAGCACGTACAGGTAGTTGATCAGATTTGCTGTTCTGATAACATACCTGCAGAGTACGATCCGTCAAATAATTTTGAATAATTTTCACGATATAAATCGGAAAATTAAACCTTTTTAATTTCGCAATCAAACCTTTATGCCAAACACTGTCAAATGCTTTTTCTATGTCTAGAAGAGCAGCGCCAGTAGAATAGCCCTCAGATTTGTTGCTTCGAATTATATTTGAAACTCTCAACAACTGATGAGTAGTTGAATGCCCAAGGCGAAATCCAAACTGCTCATCAGCGAAAATTGAATTTTCATTGATGTGCGTCATCATTCTATTAAGAATTATTCTTTCGAATAATATACTAATACAGTGGACTCTCTGGCTGTCGATCTTCTCGATATCAATATTGCTCCAGCTGTCAATAAATTTTGCAGTCCCTTCAAATAGATTGCTTTGATTTTCCATTCTATAATTTGATAACTCCCGCTCTCGACGGTCCCTTCAATATCGACAACGAGAGAGTCCACTGTAGATGAAAGCAAACTAATGGGCCGATAGCTTGAGGCTTCAGCAGGATTTTTATCCGGTTTCAAAATCGGAACTACTTTTGCATTTTTCCAACTACTGGGAAAATATGCCAAATCAAAACATTTGTTGCAAATTTTGACCAAGCTACTTAAAGTTGCTTCAGGTAATTTTTTAATTAAAATGTAAAAAATGCCATCCTCACCAGGGGCTTTCATATTTTTAAATTTTTTGATAATAGATTTTATTTCATTCAGATCCGTATTAAAAACATCATCTGATGAAAACTCTTGTTCAACAATATTCTGAAATTCTATTGAAATTTGATCTTCAATAGGACTCAAAACATTTAAGTTGAAATTATGAGCACTCTCAAACTGCTGAGCAAGTTTTTGAGCTTTCTCCCCATTAGTTAATAGAATATTATCACCATCTTTTAAAGAAGGGATTGGTTTTTGAGGTTTCTTAAGAACCTTTGAAAGTTTCCAAAAAGGTTTGGAATAAGGTTTAATTTGTTCGACATCTCTTGCGAACTTTTCATTTCGCAGGAGAGTGAATCTGTGGTCAATAACCTTTTGCAAATCTTTTTGAATTCGCTTCAGTGCAGGATCACGAGAACGTTGATACTGTCTTCGGCGAACATTTTTCAGACGAATCAGAAGCTGAAGATCGTCATCAATAATGGGAGAATCAAATTTGACTTGGACTTTAGGAATTGCAATATTCCTAGCATCCAAAATTGCATTAGTTAAAGATTCCAAGGCTGAATCAATACCAGCTTTGGTTTCTAAAACAAAATCATGATTTAAATTATTCTCAATATGATGCTGATACCTGTCCCAATTAGCTTTGTGGTAATTAAACACAGAACTATTGGGTCTGGTAACTGCTTCATGAGAAATTGAAAAAGTTACTGGAAGATGATCAGAATCAAAATCAGCATGAGTCACTAAAGGACCACAATACTGACTTTGATTTGTCAAAACCAAATCAATTGTTGATGGATTTCTAACAGAAGAAAAGCAAGTTGGCCCATTCGGGTATAAAACCGAATAAAGACCAGAAGTGCAATCTCTGAATAGAATATTACCATTGGAATTTACTTTTGAATTATTCCAAGATTGGTGTTTGGCATTAAAATCACCGATGATCAAAAATCGAGATCTATGCCGAGTAAGTTTATTCAAATCCCCTTTGAAATAATTTTTATTTTCCCCAGTGCATTGGAATGGCAAATATGCAGCTGCAATCATAATTTTCCCAAATGAAGTTTCAAGTTCAATGCCCAAACTTTCAATAACTTTTAACTTAAAGTCACGTAACGTACTATAAGTCATACTACGGTGGATAACTATTGCAACTCCACCGCCATTTCGATTCATTCTGTTATTGGTTATAACTTTATAATCTGGATCACTTTTCAAATAAGTGCCAGTTTTTAAAAATGTTTCGGTTATAACAGCAACATGCACGTTATGAACTCGTAAAAAGTTGAAAAAATCATTTTCTTTCGCTTTTAAAGAGCGAGCATTAAAATTCATAATATTGATGGAATTACTTAGATCCATGATTGAACTTCAGGGTAAGAACAACATCATTCGCAAATTTTAATCCAATCTGGATTGCTTCCATCATGGATGTAGCATTACTCATTGTTTGAATCAAACCAAACAGTGAGTTTTGCAAAAAAGTCATTTTTTCAAACGTAACATCGCCGAGATCAGAAGATCCCAAAGCGTTGCCAGCAGAAAAATTTTCAAATGAAATTTGAGGTACCTGCCCAATTTGAAGATTGGTAGAGGATTTAAAATTCGTGGATGAACCCGAACCCGAAACGACGTTGGCATAAGAAATACCATTAGTGTTACCTAACTTTTCCACGGTAGGGGTATTTCTAGCATTGTTCGAGTGAGACAGCACGAACGTTTGATTTAAAGATGCAGGTACAACCTGACTTTGAGAAAATTTCGGTTTGGATTTCGGCTGATGCTTAGCACGAGAATCCAAAACCTTTTTTCTGATGGGGCAATCCCAGAAATTTGATTTGTGATTTCCACCACAATTTGCACATTTAAATTGGGTGACTTCTTTCACGGGACAATTGTCCTTGTCGTGAGAAGAATCCCCGCAAACCATGCATTTTGGAACCATGGCGCAATGATCAGTACCGTGACCGAATGCCTGGCAACGCCGGCACTGGGTCAGATTCTGGCCATTACCGCCATGTTTCTTAAAATGCTCCCACTTTACCCGTACATGGAACAAAAACTGTACTTTGTCCAAAAGTTTCAAATTGTTGATTTCATTTCTGTTGAAATAAAACAGATAAAATTGTGAAGTCAAACCAAAGCGAGAAATATTCCCGTTTGATTTTTTCTTCATTGGTATTACTTGGGATGGGGCAAAGCCAAGCAACACCTTAAGTTCGTTTTTGATCTCATCCACCGACAAGTCGTTGGAGAGACCTTTCAGGACCGCCTTGAATGGACGAGCATTCTTGGTCTCATACGTGTAGAAATTGTGTTTGTGGTTTTTCAAATAACCAACAAAAGTTTGGTGATCTTGTAAAGATTCCGTCAACAAGCGACATTCTCCTCTTCGACCAAGCTGGAACGAAACCTTCAAATTGCAAGTTTCCTTGCAATTTTTCAGTTGCGTTCGAAAGCTGGCCAAATCGGAGACGGAAGTCACAACAATTGGCGGAGCCTTTACTCGTTTCTCGACGGCAGAAGGCTCAGTACGAGGAGAAGGATCCTTGTCAACAGTTTCGGATAAAACACCGAAACTATTTGCCAATGGGATTGGAGGATTGACCTCACTTTCAGAATCAGAATCAGACCTCGGATGAGGCTGTTTTCTTTTTCTGTTTCCGTTAGCCGATTTAGCGTTCAAACGCTTCACCGACGTAACGACCAAATCTTCAGAAGATTTGCGTTTACCTTTGTTTTGACGCATTTTGCAAGCAAAGTTCTCTTAAAAAGATGGCTTCGTTTGTAAAATACAACAAAATTTTGGGTGGGGTTAGTCTTGAAAAGACTGTTTAGAATTTTGGAAAATAACTCAGGTAGTCTTTAAAAAGACTGTGAATTTTGTTTGAAATAACTCTGAGCTTAGGTAGTAAAAAATACCGCAGCTCTAGTTACCACGAAGGTTCGCAAGACACTGAAAAAAAAATGGCCATTCTTCGGACCACCCTATCAAGGCGTAGGTCACCTTAATGGTCATAAAAAAATACGAGTCTGATGATTTCGGCCAGAGAACCCCCAGTCTAATTAAGAGCCCGATCCGAGCACTTTTGCTTTGTTTTTTTTTTTTATAATTGCTGTATACAGAGTTTTCAAAAAATGATTGCATTTAAAAATTTCAACAATTTAGTAATTGAATTATGCTTTAGTAAGATTAAAAATCTTAAGCTGCTGAAAAAATCTTATGTATATTTTATTACCAAATACAGACTTTTATTGAGGACAATACAGAACTCCCAAGCCTGGAGGACACTTTTCCCGAAGAAATTATCGATCGTTGAAACTGGTTCGGTCTTTACGACAAAATATTCGGTGTCGTCAAAATCTGTCAGAAAAAACGGTTTTTTCTTGAAAAGCATAAATTTTTTCAAGCGTGCTTTAAAGCTTGACAATGCCAGTGCCACGTGCCAGTTTTTTTTTTTAAAGAATTTGGCAATATTTAGGGCTGGTGTGGGTCCTCTCCTCCTTTTCGTCATAAGACGCTTTTCGACATGTTCTCGTCACTTTTGCAGTTTGCCGCTATTCAAGCAACATTTTGAGATACATCAACATGAGAGAGTTACTCGCTTACTTTGATTTGATTTTTTATTTAAATATTACTTTGAAATAGTCATAAACACTTTATGAAAGGTGTAATTCATGATCAAAGTTCTGATAAGCAGATAACAGAAATGTGCCGAGATAGGATATATCTAGAGATTTTTTTTTTAAAAGATCCAATAAACAAAATTTTCAATTTTAGCTTTTTGGATGTTTTTGAATATCCCTATCTAAAGGCGGTTTTAAAAACACCCAAGAAGCAAAATTTGGAAATTTTGCTTTTTGGACCTTTAAAAAAACTCTAGATTTCCCCTATTTCAAGTTATTTATCTGACCTGATCAAGAAAACTACACAGCTAAAAAAGTAGCAATCCAGCTGCGTGTAAAAGGCTTGGGTGTAAAATAAATATTGTATTATTTTATGCAATTTTATGTGATTTTACACCCTGAAATATGTAGCCCATCAGTATGGGAAACCTACTTGACCGAAATGTCAAGCTCATATATGTGTATATCCTTACAGCTTATCATCGGTCTGATGGCCGATTGGGCTAAGGCGCCAGTCCTTACTTTTGGTGCTTGGTTTGAATCCCGTCGGTTTCAACTTTTTTTTTGTGTTTGCATGAATTGTACATGCAGTGTGTAATATTAAGTGTTTATTTTGACGAAGGTGATGTGCATGCTTTTGCATGCGAATTTACCATCGGATTTTTTGCTGTGTAAACTTATTTCTGTAGAGTCATAGTGGGGACTTTGCTTGTACTGTACTGTGCAATACTGAACACACTGATGCTAAATTGTGCTGAACTAAGAAATTGCCATCTCCAATGATTGCGCAACCTGGACAACTCCTTAATTTTTTACAGCTTAGCGGTGCAGATAAAAATGTCCAGGAAACAATCGCTTCCTGGTAGTGTTCCCAGCTGCATCCAGCAGCAGGTTCGTCGTCGCTGCCGCCGAGCAAGTCTTTTTACCAGTTTTTCGTCGGCCGAGCGCTCAGCGCTTGTTTTCCAAACGGAAACAATTTCGCGCTCTCGCTCAGAAAACAAGATCTTGAAAAGCAAAAGGGGGAGAGCGACCCCGCCGCCTCGTCATAACACCTGTGGTTTCTGAGGCCCCCGCGGGGGTACGTGTTTTCCCGGTCTTTTCACTCTCGGTCTGTTTAGTAGGTCCCTTTAAAAGTCGGCCTCCACTCCATAGGATCTGCGCCGTGGATTTCCGCCCGTCTCGAGCTCGCGTTACGGCACAGTTTCGATAGAGAGTGAAAGAAACGATAATTAACGTCTTGACGGAACGCCACTTGGGTGCACACGACGGTTCGGTGTGGCCATTACGTAATGGGCCCTGTTTAAGCGGTAGCAACTGCGCCACGGAACGTTCCGGAGCCATGGTCCATGACTTTGGCGCGATCGGCTTCGATGCGTTCGATCTCCGTACGTGTGGCGTACCGGTATTGCTGGGTGGAGATCGTGCAGATCTTGCATGATGCGACTGTTCTATATTTATGACATACCGTTTTCGGGAGAAAGTTTGCTGTTTCCAAATAAATGCATTATTATCATTGTATTCGGTCACGGGCTCTTAAGCTCGCGTGGCTCGTCACATTCCGTGCCAACCGGGGATCTCTCGACATGCAAATCATGCCCGAGAACCATCATCATGACACAGTAGCTCCGTTTTTCAACGATGCTTGAAATGATTTTCAATTTGTCTTCACCTACTATCGTCGAGCAGTTTCTTTGCAATATTGCTAAAAAAAATTCAACCGGCTCAACAGCGGCAATTACGGTCCACTCGATCATGAGCAGCCGACACAATTTCTCACTCGATAAATTCGCCAAAGCTAGAGAAATAGCCTTAAGTTGAGCTGAAACCTTGTAACACTTAAACTCAAGTAGTTTTCCATAAAGTGCATGCATTGTTTGCCTCACGAGTTGCAACTTTTCACCACTCCACAACATATCATATCAAGTGCTTTATTTGCCTATCGCAAACACCCGACCGCCATAATCAAGGAGCCAAAGTGGCTGGAAAACAACGCACAATTTCGTTCGGAAAAGGCCCATGCTCGCCCAATTTACCTCTCCAGTTTCCAGGTTGAGTATTTGTAATGCGCAAAATTGTTCCAGTGGGTTCATAACCAAGAAACACACCTCCGGCAAAAGTGGCGCATTTCGGAAATGGTAAGTTTGTTCCTTCCACCACCAAACCTGGAAGAAAACGTAAATCTTGTGGGTTTGTGGTAGGGTAAGTTGCCATTTGTTCCACTTTTGAAACTTAATGGCATGAAAATATACTTATTAGAAATATAAATTAAAACTTGACTTGTTAGGTGAAAAGTCATATACCAAAATAGTTAATATTCAAATTTCTCATTCAATCGTTTACAAATTACCCTGCCATAGATAACAGAGAAGAGTGCTATTTGCCTCTGATTCTTCATCTGTCTGTGGTGCGCAAGATAATTGTACTGGTCCAAATTTACGATAAAATCGAACGAGTGTGGCTACGGTTATCAATAGAACTGTTATGCGGTGCCCAAAAATTGAGAGCGGATACTTTTCAGCGCCCCCTCGTGCAGCTCGGTATGATTTTTTTTCATTTTTGTGTACTCTTGCTGGCATTGAAAAAAAATGTTCACGTGCGCCAAAGAAATTGATCATTCAGTAGCCACTTTTCTTCCTGCTTCACAAGACTCAACAAATGAACAATAAATGTTTGAACTCAAAACACGTTTCCGATTGCTGAAGAATCAAACCACGTTATTAGAAGGGGCTTCAGAGCAAATAATTTGAATCAAATGAGAAGAAATGAAGATTTGAAATGAAAATGCATTGCTTTATTTTGTTTTCCTGACGTTTTTTTAGACAGACATTTCAAATATATGAAGGGTATCGAATGAATAATTAGACATTATTTTTTTAAATAACAGATTTAGCATTTTTGTAGTGCTTCTGCATTGGATAATAATATAAATTCTTGAACTATTATAAAAATTACTATTTGGTTTTACGGGGTGGTCGGTGACTCAAAACCACTTATTGATAAAAAGAAAATTATAAAATTTAAGAAGAATGTAAAGGACGGAAAACTAAGTTAGCGAAACGGCCATACGAGAAAGTTTTTGTGTGTTATCAAATCTTTTAACCTTCTTATTTTACTGTGTACAAGTTCCAAGTCGCAAGTTGTTGTTTTAATTTTGTACAAATTTTGTGGTCACTGTCATACTACATTAAATAGTTATTAGTTTCCTATGGTTCGAAACACATAACATTGTGCAAACAGACTCTTTTTATGTTTTATTGCACAAAAGTGTTGATTGTATGTTTTGGGTGCCTCGATTTGATGATCGAGCCTGTCAATGTTTCGACTATTTAAGGTCGAAAATTAATTTATCTATAACGAAAACATGCATTTTTAAAAGATTTGTTTGCTAAAGCTAAAAGAAAATATTAAAAATCTTTTAATGTAAAATCATATGGATTAGTTTACAAACATGAGTTCAGTTGAGTTCAGTCAGTATTTTCATAGAAAAATATTCTTTGCTTCAATTTAAAATCAAACAATCCACAAGAAACATTTCAAATAGTTTTTTTTACAATCATCAATATTTAGTATTTTTTCAGAATTTTTTGAAAAATAAATCGACGAAAAACAACTAAGTAAAACTTGACTACTTGTTAAAACATAACTTTTTAGAAGAAAAAAAACTGTGTATTAAGTGTTGAACTATTATTGAAGTAAATTTCCAAATTATTTCGCTAATTTTCTATTGAAATTTGAAGAATTTGAGCACTCAAAAACCTAGACGAAAATATTTTTTCATTAAATTTTCAAACAATTCGTCAGCTGTGTGCTATCTTGTGACAACGACCATTTAGTACTTTTCGAGAAAATCGATTTTTAAAGTTTGATGATAAATATTTTCAAAACTATTAATGGTAGAGCCAAACTTTTTGAAGTTATCGGTTCGTATACTATCGCTTAACATACGCTCCAAGTTTCAACTAATTTGGTTACACCAGTTAAAAGATACAGTAAATTATGTAAACAAAAATCTGAAAAGCACGTTTCACAAGTGTGTTTCGAAAGTAAAATTGTACTACGTGTCACAAGTGTGCACAGAATTCCTATACAAACTAAAATAGACTTAAATCAATAGTTTAACCGACTTAATCAGTATATTTTCAAAAACAAAAGATTGCATTGCCTTCAGAAAATGTGTATCAACATAAATTTGTGAAAAACAAGAAAAAATTTCCACATTTTCCAACAACATGTATGACGTGTCACAAGTGTGCACGATCATTTTGATGATAAATTAGTCCATGTCACAAGTGTGTATTGCGATATCCGGAAACGGAAGCGAGTTTCCAAAATCGGGTTAAAGCATCTTGTAGTGTTTGTTAAGTATAGCAAAACGTTATCATTAACTCATTTTCGACCAAAATGGTCTATGTCACAAGATAGCACACAGCTGACGAATTAACAATGGATTTCCTAACCACCGAAAAGGTCCTAACAAAAATAAGTGTATGAAAAACAAAATTAACTATGGTTTGAAAGAATTGTTAGTAAGTTCATGTTTTTTTGTAAATTTAAACGAAACTATTTTCAAATGATTATAACATCAATAGAGTCGTTCAAGCTATCCGTTTAAAACCAATATTTATTTTGTAAAAAGGTTCTACAATGTCCATTAAAATAAAACTATGGTAAAACGGACCAGTATTTTGGATTATGAACATAATTGTTCAAAACTTGTTCTTGTAGTTTTTTATCTCGCAAACATGATTAAATACTTTTTCATAGAGGAAATGTACCCATTTTCAGCACACGAAGGAAGCATCCATAAACCACGTGAACACTTATTTAAATTACAGACCCTCATGCATGGACAATTTCCATACATTTTTTACTCCCTACTTTTGGAGTTATCCGCTATCATAACTCATTTTTTTAGAATTCAACAAAGAAGCGCTTGCCATCTTTTAATTAGGCTTTTTATTACTTTGTAATAGTAAAGCAAACTTTTTGTAATCGGTTATTTAAGATCAAAGTACTGATAGGCCGATAATAAAATGGGATGTGATAGGATAGGATAGGATTTGAAAAAAGCAAGTAAAAAAAACATGATTCTCAAAATTGTAGATATTGCCTTGAATAAATCAAAATCTTGTAAAATCTGGTGATCAATTACCCGAGCAGACGGAAATAACTTGGGAATAACATTTTTCGATATTTGAAAATACTAGGCCAACCACACTTTATGTTGTTTATAACAAAAATTGTTATTCGTCGTTATGATTTTTTTGTTATTGGATTGTTATTGTAATAACAGACTAATAACATTTTTAGTTATTCTTCGAACAAATCTTTGTTATTATTTTTTGTTATTTTAACAACTAATCCGATCATCCCAATAACAGTTGGAGGTATTCTTCCATAACAAAAAATGTTATTCCAAAGTTGTTTTGGCTTTCAACCAATATTAGACCAATAACAAATTTTGTTATGATAACATAAACTGTTATTAAACTCTTATGCAAAAATGGATTTTGCAAGAATATTCCATAACACTTTCTGTTATTTTAACAGTATTTGTTATTGAAATGGCATGAATTTTGTTATTACCGTCTGCCCGGGTATAATATTAATGGTGCACAGCAACCTAGGAAGTTGTTGTTATTCTTAATTTGAAAAAAAAAAAAACTTACGGACCCAATCCTGCAAGAATCTGTTTGTAAAAATAGTCAAACTTTGTTGTAAACACTTTGAAGCCAGTAATTTAGGGGATGAATATAAAATCATATCGATGGTTCTCGTTGTTTGGAGATACTAAAATGTCTGGATGCAAAAGTTCTGGTTGATGTGTACCGTTTAAAATGTTTTGAAAAAAGCAAAATCCAGTAGTGTGGAATTTAAGTGCAATTCACAAAGTTTGTAGATCCTTTCAACTGACATCAATTAAAAAAAAATTAAAATCAACAATCTGAGTGCAATTTTAGGGTAAACAAATTTGGAGAAAAAAAATCCTTGAGGAATATAAATTATTTACATGTTATATCTGGATTACTTGATGATTTTTACAATGACTTTTTTTGCTTTGTAATACAATGATTACTGATTTTTTAGTGTTTTCCAAATGTTCAATGTCTGTTTACGTGAACGAACTTACATTTATTTACATTTCATACAAATTAAGTGTTCCGAAATATTTGTCAAACTCTATGATGCATTTTTATTTTGGAACCACAGTGTATCAAATCACTCCCACTTTCGATACCAATCATTCACTATTCAAGCTAAGTCCGCCACTCAATTCAGTACCCTCTTCCTTCCTCGACAGTTCGCTTTAGGAATTCGTAAACTGCAGCAACCAGTACCATTCGATAACGGTCTGTGTGGAAGAAGTCAAGTTGCACACAAGAAACAACAACAGCACAACAAAAAAAAAACTTGTCTTACAAAAAAGGGAGAGAGAGTCGACGCCACTTTCGAACGTTCGGCATGTTGCGCAATTTTGCCACGCATCGTGAACCACTTCACTCACTTCCACGCACGCACTAGCACACATACACAGACACACACGGGGCTTAGTAGATCGTCTTGGTTCATTATCTCTGAGGTAGCCCTGATCGATCTCATTATCACAATCCACCCCGAAAACGATTGGCCAAGGAGTGTGCAGGAAAGTGTTCCGAGGAAAGTTGGATCGACCGTGAGTGTGTTAGTCAAACGTATACTTGAAATGCTACTCACTTGTTTCAAATAGTTGATCCAGCACAGGTATGATTCATTATCGGATCGATGTTTTCGGCTTCTATTGCTGCTGCTTACTTTCTCTCAGATTAGTTTACTAAAACTGGCAGAGTTGGGCAACTGCTTACTAGGGTTCTTCTGGATTGTTTCGTGTTTCAGCTGAATGTCGGCTTGAAATACTCAACGACTCACGACACTACGAACCGCCACGGATCGTCTGCACTTCCGAACTTGCTTGCAGAAACTGCGTTTCGCGATGCAGTACTGCAGGATTGCTACACCACTTTCCGGTTGCAATTTTCACTGATTGATCATAAATCACGATCGAAAATGATACTTTTATCTTGTTTTATTATTCGATGGTTATTTCCTTGCTTCGCTGAAGATTTCCACTTTTTTACTTTTATCTTTTACTTCTCACTTATTCATTCGTTTTTATTTCACTTTTCAAATGTGTACACACAATGTGCTCACCCACCAAAAATATACAACATCCAAAATTCCGAAAACCGCTGTGCAATTACGATTTCACCGCTGATTTAAAGCTGGTAGCGTTTATTTCACTCACTGTTTAAGTGACCACTGGTAGATTTCACTGTTGTTTCACTTAATCTCCCAAAACGAATGGGTGAAAATGTTTGCACAAACCGGCCACTTCTGTCAAGATCTCTTGGCGAGCAAAAATTGCTCTAAAAAAAAGCACAACACACAATTTCTAGAGACGCAAACAATAGCGCGATACTTATCGTACAAAGTAAACACAAAACACACAAAAAATCGAGCAAGGAAAATGAAATCCGATAAAACAAACGAAAACCACAAAATACGAGCGAAATACGTCCGATCTGCACGGCTGTCGGCGATAATCTGCACGCCCCGTGGCCGCACTGAGTTGCCGTTGCCGTTGCTCGCAAAGTTGCACGCGCCAGGTTCGCTCTTTTCTCTCGGCGCGGTGAGCGTTTCGCGACGACGACGACGACCTGATGATGCTCTTGACTCAACACACGCGTGCAGATCCAGCTGGGCCGACACACGCGCCAGGGTCTCCTCATCGTGCAAGAAAAGTTGAATGGTTGATTGGATGGGTTCCCGGGGAAGGGTTGCCAGTCAAAGAGATCGTTCATTTTCTAGTTTTTTTATATTGAGGGTTAAAAAAGACAAAAAAAAATAACTTAATCCACCTGCGTGGTTGGTGCCTTCATCACTCTTTACCAACAAAGGGTGATATGATGGGTTTGAACGCAAAAAAAAAATCATCTATTTTTTTTAGATCCGGAAGATAAACGGTCACAAATAAAAACACAAATAACTCTTAAGCGGTCATAACTTGAGACAGGGTTGCTAGATCTTCAATGTTCTGTACTCGTTAGAAAAGTCATTCGATGACCTAACCAACGATGGGTCGGATGATGGATCCTGACATAGTTCACATACATTTCATTGAGATCCGGCTTCAAAAAAGTACATAAATATCTCTTAAGTGGTCATAACTTGAGACAGGGTTGCCAGATTGTCCTGTACTATGCTCGTTGGAAAGGTCATTTGATTACCTAACCAACGATGGGTCGGATGATGGATCTGGACATAGTTCACATACATTCAAGTGCAAATCGGCATCAAAAAAGTAGATAAATATCACTTAAGTGGTCATAACTTGAGACCGATTTGCCAGTTCTTCAATGTTTTGGACTCGCATTGGAGATGGTGATCTTAGCGGGTTGCACACTGGATTTCGTCATGTATAAATGATGATTGTCCAACACAGGCTGCTTAGATATTGATTATAGGGAATTAAAACCAATTCTACCAGCAAAGAACAGGCAGCACCATGAAAGCCATCCATTGCCGGCCGCTCCTATCTCCATCATTCACTGGGGTAGGAATAAGGATTTGGAGCACGGGAAATGTTGATGCTAACTTACTTGGAAAAGGTAGCGAAACCGCAGGCTCTTTTTCCCAACCCTATTGTGGAACTCGATCGAATTGACCGTTTTTTTTTAAACTTCATCATCCCGGTACGAGAATCAAACTCACGACCTCTAGATTAGAAACCCAGTACGCCGCAAGTCGAAACCCATCCCCTACCGGTCAGGATTCCCAGTGAGCAGATTTACGCTTTGAAGGGATCTGACTTTGCCGAGCCAGACAGGAATTAAACCCATCACCTTCCGCTTACAAGGCGAAACCCGTAACCAGCGTCGCGTGGAGTTGGTAGTTGCCTTCAATGTTTTGGACGCATTGGAAAAGTCTTTCGATTATCTATCCAACGATAGGTCGGAAGATGGTTCCGGACATAGTTTTCGTTCAGATAATTGAGATCCGGCTTCAAACATGGACATAAATATCACTTAACGGTGCACAGCAACCAAGGAAGTTGTTGTCTTCTTATTCTAAAATTGTTGAACTTACGGACCCAATCCTAAAATAATTTGCTTATAAAAATTGAAAAGTTTTGTTGTATCGTAAAACGGGGTGACTTTGATAGGTTTGCGATTTTTCCGTAAAATGAAGAGTACAATTAAAATACGTAAGGAATGGTTTAGAAACATACTGACCGTGGCAGAGAAGTGTTCAAAGTACCTCAAGAAGAACTTTTCATAAAATTTTGACAAGTTCAAAAAGTTAGTTAACTATAGTTAAGAAAATGTTGATGAAAGTCATTATTTTAAACTTCTCAAAGTGTCATGATTTTCTCAATGAACATGATTTTTTAATCGGAAAACGGAATGTATTTTCGGATTCTTTGGAAAATTTTCCACTAGGAGAAGGTTAAAAAAGTTTGTTAATAATAAATAATATGTGTTTTTGAAACACAATTAAAAAAAAACTCCAAATTTATAGGCAATTTCAGTTGAACAAATTTCATGTAAAATGTGAAAACTTGTGATTCGTGCTTTGAATTCAGTATAAAATGTAATATAAATCGATAATTTTATAAACAAAACTAGTTTTAACAAATTTTAAGCAAAATTCCGACTTTTTAACAATTTTACCTAAAATTTATTAAAAACGATTTATGGAAATAGTAGCTTAGGGAACGAATACAAAAATATATCGATAGTTCCTGTAGTTTTGAAGGTACTAAAATGTCTGTAACAAAAATATGGGTGCAGAAGCTTTGGTTGATGTACACCGTTAAGGTGAAGCCGTTGATCATTTTCGAAGAAAATTGATCATCACTCATTCTCTGTATTTAATTCAACGAATTTCTGCACCAAAATTAATCAGCATGTGCTGGTTGTTGCCTACTTGAAAAAACTGAAAGATTCTTTGATATAAATTTTTTTTCAAAATTTTTATAATTTTGTGGTACAATCATTGATGTCCTAGTTGGCTATCATTGACTAATGACGATTTTCATAACTTTACAAGGATTAGGATAATCGAATTTTGTCAATATATTGATAGCGACTCAAAATTTATATCTTTGAACGAAAAATCATGGCAATGATGGAAGTCTTCATGTTAAGTAGTCATAACTTAAGATAGGGTTGCCAAATTTTCAATTTTTTAGACTCGTTCAAAAGGTTTTTCGATTGCATATCAAACGGTATATAATTTGATGATATTTCATATGATTTCTGGCCACTTATCTAACATCCGGATATATGCGAAAACACATTTGTATACTTTTGAACTACTTATCGAAACTTATTTGTTTTTAAACTCGATCTATGGGACTTTAAACCGAGTCAAATGCGACCAGTTTGACCTAAATCGTTTCAGCTAGTGCTAAGAAAACGGAGTGACAATTTTGGTAACACACACACACACAGACGGACAAACATTTGTTGAGTTTTCGATTCTGAGTCGATAGGTATACGTAAAGGTGGGTCTACGAGCTTTATTTGAAAATTTTATTTTCAGAGCAGGATTATAGCCTTACCTCAGTGAGGAAGGCAAAATAGTTAAATAAATATTTGAAAAATGGAATTTTTGACAAAGTTGGCACCACTGCCCGCTCTCATCCGCTCCGGTCAAATAAAATTTCATGATTTCGTCGCAGCGTGTTCCTCCGAAAATCTTTCATCAATATCGAGGTTGCAAAGTTTACCCTCCATGGGGCTTTCATCACTAAACGACACACACGCACAAGCGCGCGTACGCGGTCTACGTGTCACCGACCGACCGACGAACCTTGAAACAACCTCGTATCTTCGAGGAGAATTTTGAAATTCGGATTTCAAAGTGCGGCTTTAACCCGTTGACGTCTTGCGAGAGTTGGAGCTTCTGTTAGGAACAAGTTTGAAGGTCCTCGTCGCCACCACTGTCCAGCTGTGTTGTTTGCATACTTGTTTTTGTGAATGTTGGGTTGGTGATATTTAACAGATTTTGCTATTCAATGTCAGGAGGACGTCCGCCTTGGTATTGAATTAGCATAGATGTGATACTAGAGTTGGAAAGGTCAACCTTGGTTGATGTTTTGGATGTTCTCGCGTTTTCTGCGAAATGTAGGACATCGATTTGAGATGATCTACGTTTTGCGTGCCAAAATTGCTTTTCATGTTCGGGTTGTCCTCTAGCGTCCACGGAAAGCAGGTCAAACTGTGGGGCCACCATCGCCTAATGACACCCGCTTTCCACGTTCCGCGAGATAGGTACGATGTCGTGCCATTGGTCACGTCGCACGACAGTTCCCACGGAAGCAATTTTGTCACCATGCAAAGCAAATATTACATTCCAGCGATATACCACCACAGAGGACAATAAGCTGGACAAGATGTGTTCCGTGCGTAGCGGTCGAGGAAGAAAGCAAGCACGGTCGGTTCACCTACTCTCTCACAAGTCTCCTTGGAGCAGGAAGGTAGCAGCTAAGACATGACATTCAATTTCGCATCCACTTCCGCGATTTTCTTAGACCGGCACCGCTGCGGAAAGCCGTCACTTATCGGCAGGCCCGCTCAATTAAGGCAATTACATAGCTGGTGGTAATACTGGGTAACCAACCGGCCAGTGCAGTGGCACAGCTGGTGCAATTAAATTTTATGCAAATCACCGAACTCTTTCGACTACTTTGAAGCTATTATGTTGAAAGTTTTTTTTTCGGTTTTCACAAATTTTGCAGTTTTCTTTCACAAACTTTGCAATTTCAGCAAAATTCATTCAAAAAACTATACCTACTACACATTCTGGTCAACTTCATACATGATCACGTTTACGGTGGCGATTACGACATCACCCCCTTTATCGGACCCAGGGGGGCCTCAGCATCTCAAAATCGAACCAAAACCGCGCCGGCAGCAATTGCGCGCGCGCGCACGCCTCTCGGTTTAGGCCTCTCGCGGTCCTATAAACGTCCTCTCACTTTCGGAGATGTCTTTTTACGACGACGCGCAGCAGGGATGGCGGCGCTCTCTTGTCAACGGCCTTCTGTCAATTGGCCGCCGTTTAGCAATGTAGTGCAACAATTTGCGATTAGAAACGGCTCGACGGACGATTCTGGGGTGGGAAATGGGCTGGGTTAACATAATCGGGCAGTTTCGATGGTTAGGTAATATTCAAAAAGAGGCGATCTTAAGCTGATTCAATGTTTCATTTGGTGGTTTACGCTACTTTGTGAGTGTTTTTTTTTTTTTGCTAGAAAATATTAAAAAGCTAAGGCAATTTTGGAAAAAATGCATAGAGAAACAAAATGTCACTTATTCAACGGAAAAACATGTCAAAACATCATCAGAAGATTGATTCTCATGAAAATATTTAATGAAGCCTAATGTTCGAATTTAACTTAACCTAACTTTGTCGATGGATGCAAAGCTAAAAGACTTGATCCAGATTTTTTTTTTGTCGCAGGAAAATCATTTCGTCGTGCTCGTGCTATCTCGTCGCACGTCGATGTTAGGTCAAATTGAGTTAAGGACGCCGTTTTGTGCAGGCATTGAAGCCTCACTCTTTGATTTTTACATATCTCCTAAATTAGATTACAATCTGATCTGGCTATCTTTACACACTCTGCAACTAGCTGCAAGTGCGACAACTGGCCAAAGAGAATTTAGCCAGAGGTCGTTTTGTCACACGTACATGCCCGACTAAGGTACATATTTTTAGCTATAACTCAGTACTCCGACAACCAACTTCAACCAAACTTCGGGACAACACACATAACGGGCAGCCAAACAAAACGTGTTTGTTATTGTTTACATTTCGTGCTCTATTTTTTTTTTTGTATATTCAAGGTAAAACATAAAAACGCGTTTTTCTCGGAACGTCAAAAAGCGACAAAATAGCACGATCATATCGAGTTTTTACTCAATTTTAACCAATGAGTAGGGGGAGAGGGGGTAATATGCACCCCCTAAGGGAAAACTTTGATTTCTCAACCATTACACAATTACTTTGGAAGAATTTTGTTCGATGTTCTGATACAACTATTATTCTTCGTCATACATGTGAAAAAAGTCTTAAAAAACCTCAAAATTGTTCGAAAATATCAAATTTCTAAAAAAAATCATTTCAAACAACCATGCGGGGCAATATGCACCGCAACATTGGGGCAAAATGCACTACATCAACGGGGCAAAATGCACCACAACATGAGGCAAAATGCACCGGGTAAAAGCAGTTTTCACTAGTCACCACTAGATGACACCGCTGTTTTTACAAAGGAGCTTCACAGCGGTGCATTTTGCCCGGACCACGCTTTTTGCAGAAAATTTAAATAAAAAAGCATTTTTTCTGTTTTTGGACTCATCTATCTACAAAATAATAAAGATTATGGCAAAAACTGTATACCTCATCACTTACAATATCAATAAATGCTATTTATATTGTCCAAAAATCATAATGAATGTTCAAAGAAAATTAGATGAAAACACAACATTTTAAAGTTTTGCAAATAACTTAAGCTGTTTTTATAATGCGTTGCTCAAATTTGTCCAGCATGGTTTAGCAATGTTAAGCTTCCAATTTCTATGATTTTTTCCCCAGAAAATTCTTTCAAATACCGAGAAAAGCAGGGGTTGCATTTTGCCCCGGGGGTGCATATTACCCCCTCTCCCCCTAAATCTTATCTTACCTCAATACACTAGGGTAGGGTAGTCATCAATGAGACACTTTTGGTTTTCAACCTTCAACGATTATTCTAATTTTTTCATCAGCATGTTTTAATGAGCTTTTAGTTGCATTATCTTTCTTTTAATGTGCTCTAATATTGACCAAAATATGAGATCGATCCGACATCTACAGCCAGAGTTATTCAACTGTCTCATTGTAGACGCACTTGGCAGGAACAATGAGACAGCTGGGGAACAATGAGACACTCTACGAAAATCAAAATTTTTCTAGCAATACATCATGTTTTTGTATTGTTCAATTGCAGGTGACTTGCCTTGAACATTTTAGAGCAATTTTGCCAACATGAAACTTTTAATAACAAAAGTTATACTAAAAAGTATTTAAATTTTGTAAAATCCATATATTAATACCAAATAACTTTGTATTTTTGGTTAAATGAAGTTTAAACTCTATAAATATGCCAAAAATCACTTTTAATTCATGTTTTGAAAGATTTCCATCGATTTTGAAAAGTTTATTGAAGAAAAAACAAAGTGTCTCATTGTTACCCATGGGCTGAAATGAGTGGGGAACAATGAGACAGCCCTGGATTCTGGCTATATTCTAAATTTTGGCCAAATCTAATGAAAGGACATTGTAGCCCAACTTAATCCCTATGGAACGTCGAAAGAAATTTGAAGAAATATTATTTTTTGTGTAAACGGCAGCCTACGAGCGAAAAAGTTTTTTTTGTCCATAATTTACTTTTACACCCCAGAATCAAACATTTATGATTTACTTTTCAAGGGAGCGTCCATAACCAAAGCCACTAATATGGCAGACGTGTATCCAGTAGACACACCTTTCCCTCAAATATGAGCCTGATTGGTTGAAACTACGACTTGTGAGAGCCATTTTATCATTGTTCCCCGTGTCTCATTGATGACTACTCTACCCTAAATATTAAGCAAAAATGCTAAAAACTTCTCAGTGAGTTGTTAAATCAGTGTGTGAGTGAGTGGTCGAATGATCGAATGAGTGAGTGAGTAATTAAGTGAGCGAGTAAGCAGGTGAGTTGGTGAGTGGATCAGTGAGTGAGTGAATGAGCAAATGAGTTTATAAGTGAATGAGTTAATGAATAAGGGAGTCAGACCGGCCCGTGGCTTAATGGCTACGGCTCCCGCCTCATAAGCGGAAGTTTCCGGGTTCGATTCCCGACCGGTCTCCTTGAAATTATTCGACTATAACTGAACTTTGAATATGAACAAAAAACGCATGGAATCAGGTGGGATTCGAACTCACACCTTTGGATTGGTAGTCAGATGCTCTAGCCACTCGGCCACCGAGGGGTTGACACCCCTTGAGTGAATTAACCCGTAGTGGTGAAATAATGTCACAAGGTCATTTACAACAATTCCTTTCCCAACGATTCCCCTACACACACTACACACCATATTCTATAAATAACTCGAAGTGGTTGGTACGGTATGTCCTCACTTCTTCTTCTTCCCCTGATGATTCCATGAAATGTGGGTTCCGTTCATAGAATCTGTCTCTTGCGGTTAATGCAACGCAGTAGGCCGGGCCGCTTTAGTGAGTGTAATACATTTCGGGGGTCCTCGAAAGTACTGCAATCATTAATAATGACAAGAAAGAACTTGAGGCGTAATCTAACCATAAGTTCTTC
This sequence comes from Culex pipiens pallens, assembly GCF_016801865.2. Lineage (NCBI taxonomy): Eukaryota > Metazoa > Arthropoda > Insecta > Diptera > Culicidae > Culex > Culex pipiens. Next base: position 111,710,594 of record NC_068939.1, read on the forward strand.
CCGGATGCTTTCTTCGGACTGGCTGCGCTTGTGTTCGATTAGATTAGATTAGGTTAGAATGAGTTAATGAATAAGGGAGTCAGTGAATGAGTGAGTGAGTGAGTGAATAAGTAAAACCATTTGAATTATTGTGTTTGAAAAGAAAAAAACTATAATTGGTTAAAGTTTGTTTGTAAGATAATTGCTTTCTAATCTTTATTTTTTATTTTAAAAATAGCCATGATAAGCAATTCTAGAGTTTTTAAAAAAGGTAAGCTATTGTCTTTTATATATTTATAGGACCATTTTAAAAAAAAATCTCTAGAATTGTACTCGCAAAACATCTGATTCAAAAATGGTGTATGAGGTCGTAAAATAGATTTAAAATATTAATGTTCAGCAAAACTTCAACACTAAATGAGTCCTAAAAAATAAAATGTTTGTGTTTGTACACCCAAAGGAAAAATATATCTCAAAATCTGCAAAAATGGATTTGCTGCAGAAAATGTCACATTTTATGACATTTTTTGCAGCAAGCCCGTAGATCATTTTTGCCCGCGTGTAAACATTTCAGCGATCTGCAGTTCTCACCAACACATATAAGGCTGGCCCGTCCGCTAGCAACACTCCAAAGAGAAGAATATGTTGGTGCTCCTTCATTCACAGTTCATCAAGCGTCCATGGCGCGGTGGTAGCGTATCGGATTAATAACCAAGAAGTTGGTGGTTCAATCCTCGTTCTAGTAGGGGTTTTTTGTGAAATACAACCAAAAAGCCGTCGGTAATGTCGATAATTGTCGGTAACGGGCAAAAATTTCATACCCCTATATCGCAAAAAATGCATGAGGACAGTTTTCATGCAAATTCTGATATACTTTCATGCCGCCATGCATCAAAATCATGCGATGGCCGATTAGGTGTAACATTGTTAAATATTTTATAAATTGTATGCACAACCAATATTGCTTTCATCTCAGTGCAAGTTTGAATCTGAGAAGAGCCTGCAAATGTAAATGGCGACCTTATGTTGAGCAATTACGGAACGTACAGAGTTTTTTTATGCGAAAGAAATTCCTTCAAAATGTTCGCCAGTTGCAAGACCTGCATATGCGATTACTATCGCATATTATTCAATTTGATCCAATTAACATTGTGGCAACTTTCCTCAACCGATTGGAATCGGAACACCAGATGTGGAAACGGATTTTAATTTGATTTGAATATATTAATTTTTCTCAATTATTTCTGCTATCCAATTTCGAAAAGGTTAAAATCTGTCGGTCCTATCAGCCGATTACCTGTTCGTTTTTTTTCTTCTTCGCTCTCCCATCCAACTTGGCTCAGTACATTCATACACCAAACACATACTTCAGCAAGTGGCTGCTGGCTGACTAACTGCCAAGTGAAAGTGATTCGTGCGGTTGTTTGGATGAATTTACTCTTTATCAATACGGCAGCAGAAGGCCCCACACAGAAAAAAACGGACTTGCTTGTGGTGGCAGTGAGCAAATCGTCAGCTGTGTGCTATTTTGTGACAACGACCATTTAGTACTTTTCGAGAAAATCGATTTTTAAAGTTTGATGATAAATATTTTCAAAACTATGAATGGTAGAGCCAAACTTTTTGAAGCAATTGGTTCGTATACTATCGCTTAACAAACGCTCCAAGTTTCAACTAATTTGGTTACACCAGTTAAAAGATACAGTAAATTATGTAATCAAAAATCTGAAAAGCACGTGTCACAAGTGTGTTTCGAAAGTAAAATTAAACTACGTGTCAAAAGTGTGCACAGAATTTCCATACAAACTAAAATAGACTAAAATCAATAGTTTAACCGACTTAATCAGTATATTTTCAAAAACAAAAGATTGCATTGCCTTCAGAAAATGTGTATAAACATAAATTTGTGGAAAACAAGAAAAAATTTCCACATTTTCCAACAACATGTATGACGTGTCACAAGTGTGCACGATCATTTTGATGAGAAATTGGTCTATGTCACAAGTGTGTATTGCGATATCCGGGAAACGGAAGCGAGTTTCCAAAATCGGGTTAAAGCATCTTGTAGTGTTTGTTAAGTATAGCAAAACGTCATCATTAACTCATTTTCGACCAAAATGGTCTATGTCACAAGATAGCACACAGCTGACGAAATATGAACGTGCCAGCGCAGGTCTGACTGATGGCCGGTGCTCGCAACGGGCCACATACCCCGATGGATTGTCCACCCGATGGAGTGTACACCCACAGCGGGGCTTCGCCTTCCTAGTGGAAAAAGAAAAAGAAAGTGGTAGTGAAAAGGTACCTCACAAGGATGAATGAATCAAGAGATGACCAAGAGCGTTAAAAAGTTCATCCATCATAACATATGTCGGTGACGCCATTCGATCCCGAAACCTCCGACTAATTGAATCTGTGCCTTTGTCGTATCGGCTTCAACTGCTCGTAATAAGTTGAGATAAGCTGTATCAGTATAAATTCAAATTTGAAACAGACTACATTTCCATAGTTCCTTAACCAGCCTGAGGGCATTGGGTTAGAAGCACAAACATTGATCGATGAGCACCAATCACTTACTTTAAGAGTATTTCAGTAATAATTTTCTCTTCAGGGTGTACAAAAGCAGTCTTACCATGAAGGACGGCGATAGTGCAGACTCGACGCGCTAGTGAACGTTTGCTTCGGCATCTCTAGCACGGCACAACTCCGTCACAACAACCGGTCTGTGCACATCTCAGTTTTTGGCTGATTATCTGGTTTGGGGGCTCGCATACTTGAGCCGATACAAAGTGATGCCAACTATCCGGCAAGTACATCTCGCAGAAAGTTGTCTTATTAAAACATGAACGTACCACCAAATCTGATAAGCGCTGCATACACAACCCCCCTATCAGCACGAACAAAGCGAAACCCACCAAAAATAAAGTTTCGATTGGCCCAGTTTTGGCTGCTGGAGGAAGCTTCGGTGCGGCACAGAGAAAAGTTATGTAAAAAAGCATGAAATTACATGGCAAAAATAAACGCACCGAACCCACCAGGTCAGCTGGCAAACGAGCCGCGAAAAAAAACGGGCCCCGAATCTTCAAACTTCACGGGGCATAATGTTCGCTACATGTAGGTACGTGAGATTTCGAATTCGGGCAGCATTGAGAGTGAAAGCAAAGAGCTTCAGAGTGCAGAAAAATTGGAAAAGATGTAGGTTTTATTGTTTTATTCACGCGTTTTTTTAGGCATACTCTGCTAAGTTCCCGCGCGGCTGCAATTTTTTTGTCAAAAGGCGGTAGTTTCGAGCGTTAAGAAATGAAAGTTGATGCAACGACGTTCATCCGTTTTTTTTTCGTTATGTCAAGCGGAGTTGTCAGGTGTCAAAGGAGCGCAGAGAGACAAACGAAACATGTTGACCTTGCATTTTTAGTGACAGCCGCCGCCTTGCGTGGGGTTTGGCGGTTTCCCGCGAGCGCACTCGCGGGCATTTATGGCTAGTTTTCGAAAGAAATTGTATTTTACGGTTGGTAACGCACGCCACCTGATTTTGTCGACATGTCATAACGCACGCGGCTTGAGAGGATACGAAATGATGGACTAATATAGTTTTGTGAGTTATGGCTTCCTTGAACTCAGCCAAAATCAACACAATAATTTGAAATGGTATTTTATTAATTGCTGTCATCGATTTGTAGATCGTCTATCTAGCTTCAAGGTGCACATTAGGATGTAACAAAAATGACTTTTTGGCGGGCATTCAACGGTTTGTTCCGGTGGGCATACTGAGCCCAAATCCCAAATTTTAGCTTGATTGGACGTAACAGGAGCTGGCGCTCCGCCCTTCAATTTTAGATGGGATTTAACCCGTAAAAATACTTTTTTTCAAAAATGCTATTTTTGAGGCACTTTGGCCACCAAAAATCGGCCCGGCAAATCAAATGGCGCCTCGGGCGTCGCAAGGTGCGACGCATATCTTTTTTGCCGGGGCCGATTTTTCGAAAAAATGCCAAACTTTGAAGGTCTGTACAGAGTTCCAGGGTGCTCCAAACTTCAATGTTATGTACACCAAAAGATGCGCAAGGATCTGGCCTATACGCCAATGATGTTGAAAATAAACGCTTCAGTGGCCAAAATGCCTCAAAAAGTGACATTTTTGAAAAAAAATCTTTTTTTACGGGTTAAATCCCATTTAAAATTCAAATGCAAAGCGCCAGCTCCTGTTACGTCCAATCAAGCTCATATTTTGGATTTGGGCTCAGTATGCCCACCGAAACAAACCCTTGAATGCCCGCCAAAAAGTCATTTTTGTTACATCCTAGAGCACAAATTGAATTTTAATCGCATAGTTGACAAGCAGACTTATAATTAGTTATGGGTAACCTTCTTGCTCGAGGATGTATGCGTTTTTTCATTAATGAGATTATTTCAAATCAATAAATTATACCAGAACAAGGCGTCTAATAATCTATTATTTATTATCAGTTATTATTTATTTTTTTCAAGTTTAGGAACTCTTTGGAAACCACTCCAACGAGTCTAGCTTCTCGATTGCCTATCCAACTTTTAGATTCGCTTCAAATGTCTTTCAATTACCTATCCAACGAAAGATCGGGTGTTTGATCCTGATAAAGTTATCATTCAATTAAGTGAGATCTGGCTTCAAAAAAGTTCATAAACTTTACTTAAGTGATCATAACATGAGACAGGGTAGCCAAATCTTCGATTTTTTGGGTTCGTATGAAAGGTCTTCCAATTACCTAATCCAATAGTGTACAACATCACTGGCTGTATCAGAGGCCTGGAGGGGTCGTGCCGGGGGTCATTCACAAATACCGCAATCAAAAAAATAAATCTCGTAGGAGTGCCTCCCCTTCTGTCGGAACCTGGACACACTACTGTACAACATGATGGTATTTGAGACGATTTCTGGCTACTTATCTCACACCCGGACACTTATTTGTTCAACAGTTTGATTTGATTTGATTTGATGTTATAACCAACAGGGCCACAAGGATGACCTATGTAGCGGTTGCCTAGAATTACAGTGGCTCAGACTGTTCAACAGTTTACTTAAAAAAAAGTAATTGACTCATTAGAAAATTATCTAATTGTTTTTATTTTCTAAATTTAACACATTTTCTTCAAACATTAAGCAATTCTCAACGCGCATTTTTTTTTAAATTGATGAACTTCTTTTTTCTAAAAAAAATCAAAAGAGTTTGCATGACACACAGAGGGGATCATTCATTCAAGCTATAGCGTGACATACACACATCAACTGTTTTATTTATTTAGAAGATAGAAAATTAAGTTAAGTGTATTATGGTTCTATCCCATTCCCCAGAATCCCATTCTCCAGAATTCCATTCCCCAGAATGCCATTCCCCAGAAATCCATTCCCCAGAATGGTTCATTCCCCAGAATCCCATTCCCCAGAATGGTCCATTCCCCAGAAACTCATTCCCCAGAATGACCCATTCCCCAGAAAAGTTTTATTTTTATTATGAATGTACTTTATTTAATGTTTTAAAGTGTGAAGTATTTAGATTTCGCCTTTATTGTGATAACTGCTGACAAAAGTTAAATGTTCCCTTCTTTAAAGAAAGGAAAACGCTCTTAACTTGTGATGATTGCTGACGAAAGATGAATTTTCCCTTTAAAGTTGAATTTTCCCTTCTTTAAAGAAGGGAAAACTCTCTTGCCTGTCAGTATTGCTGACAAGAGTTTAATTTTCCCTTTGAAGTTGAATTTTCCCTTCTTTAAAGAAGGGAAAACTCTCGTGACTGTCATAACTGCGGACAAAAGTTGAAATTTCCCTTTAAAGTTGAATTTCCCTTTTTTAAAGAAGAGATAACTCTCTTGACTGTCTGCCGAAAGTTTAATTTTCCCTTCTTTAAAGAAGGGAAAACACTGTTGGCTTGTGATAACTCCAGCATGCTGACAATTTTCCTTTAGCAGTTTTCCCTAGTAAAGAGAGTTTTCCCTTCTTAAAGAATAAAAAAAATAGTGTCAGCAGTTATCACAAGTCGAGAAGGCTTTTTTAAACCGATTCTAATATTGAATTAATGTTTAATATCATTATGCCAATTGACCATTATGCGCCATTATGCCAAATTATGGTATGCCAAACGGCGCTATACTAAATGGCATTGTATCAAATGGGAAACATAACATGTTTTTCAAGGTCATAAATATTTCTGGGGAATGGGTCATTCTGGGGAATGGATCATTCTGGGGAATGGATCATTCTGGGGAATGGACCATTCTGGGGAGTGGGATTCTGGGGAATGGAATTCTGGGGAATGGGATTCTGGGGAATGGGATAGAACCGTGTATTATATTTTATCAAGAAAAAATCTCTTCCAGAATTCTAATTGATGTTTTTTTATACTTTCAGGTAAGCTGAATTGGAAATTACAACAGGTTTGCAAATTATTTCCTCAAATTAAAATTTGAAACGCCTGTGCTATCGCATTTGATGGATAATATACCCAAAATGCTAAGTCAAGAGAATCGTTCCTTCGAAATTTATTGAAGGCTCAGTACCATATAATAATGCTACCAACTCACACCAATCAAAACAAATGTGTTCGTTGGCCGATAAGGTTTTTTTTTCGTTCTCGAATAGTATTTGATAGAAACGGTCCGAATTTTGTTGAGACAAGCAAGTCGTATTAGTCCTTTCTATGTATGATCGGAAGGCACGCCGACGAATATATTTTAGGGCTTATGATATCGATTCGTTTTAACGTAGAATTACAGTGGCTCAGACTGTTCAACAGTTTACTTAAAAAAAAGTAATTGACTCATTAGAAAATTATCTAATTGTTTTTATTTTCTAAATTTAACACATTTTCTTCAAACATTAAGCAATTCTCAACGCGCATTTTTTTTAAATTGATGAACTTCTTTTTTCTAAAAAAAATCAAAAGAGTTTGCATGACACACAGAGGGGATCATTCATTCAAGCTATAGCGTGACATACACACATCAACTGTTTTATTTATTTAGAAGATAGAAAATTAAGTTAAGTGTATTATGGTTCTATCCCATTCCCCAGAATCCCATTCTCCAGAATTCCATTCCCCAGAATGCCATTCCCCAGAAATCCATTCCCCAGAATGGTTCATTCCCCAGAATCCCATTCCCCAGAATGGTCCATTCCCCAGAAACTCATTCCCCAGAATGACCCATTCCCCAGAAAAGTTTTATTTTTATTATGAATGTACTTTATTTCAAAAAATGATCTGTTTTAAAGTGTGAAGTATTTAGATTTCGCCTTTATTGTGATAACTGCTGACAAAAGTTAAATGTTCCCTTCTTTAAAGAAAGGAAAACGCTCTTAACTTGTGATGATTGCTGACGAAAGATGAATTTTCCCTTTAAAGTTGAATTTTCCCTTCTTTAAAGAAGGGAAAACTCTCTTGCCTGTCAGTATTGCTGACAAGAGTTTAATTTTCCCTTTGAAGTTGAATTTTCCCTTCTTTAAAGAAGGGAAAACTCTCGTGACTGTCATAACTGCGGACAAAAGTTGAAATTTCCCTTTAAAGTTGAATTTCCCTTTTTTAAAGAAGAGATAACTCTCTTGACTGTCTGCCGAAAGTTTAATTTTCCCTTCTTTAAAGAAGGGAAAACACTGTTGGCTTGTGATAACTCCAGCATGCTGACAATTTTCCTTTAGCAGTTTTCCCTAGTAAAGAGAGTTTTCCCTTCTTAAAGAATAAAAAAAATAGTGTCAGCAGTTATCACAAGTCGAGAAGGCTTTATTAAACCGATTCTAATATTGAATTAATGTTTAATATCATTATGCCAATTGACCATTATGCGCCATTATGCCAAATTATGGTATGCCAAACGGCGCTATACTAAATGGCATTGTATCAAATGGGAAACATAACATGTTTTTCAAGGTCATAAATATTTCTGGGGAATGGGTCATTCTGGGGAATGGATCATTCTGGGGAATGGATCATTCTGGGGAATGGACCATTCTGGGGAGTGGGATTCTGGGGAATGGAATTCTGGGGAATGGGATTCTGGGGTATGGGATAGAACCGTGTATTATATTTTATCAAGAAAAAATCTCTTCCAGAATTCTAATTGATGTTTTTTTATACTTTCAGGTAAGCTGAATTGGAAATTACAACAGGTTTGCAAATTATTTCCTCAAATTAAAATTTGAAACGCCTGTGCTATCGCATTTGATGGATAATATACCCAAAATGCTAAGTCAAGAGAATCGTTCCTTCGAAATTTATTGAAGGCTCAGTACCATATAATAATGCTACCAACTCACACCAATCAAAACAAATGTGTTCGTTGGCCGATAAGGTTTTTTTTTCGTTCTCGAATAGTATTTGATAGAAACGGTCCGAATTTTGTTGAGACAAGCAAGTCGTATTAGTCCTTTCTATGTATGATCGGAAGGCACGCCGACGAATATATTTTAGGGCTTATGATATCGATTCGTTTTAACGGGAGAAGCCCTTCATACATTATCGTTGATCGGAAGGTACGCCGACGAAGACTTTCTGGAGAATCGCGGTCGAATTGATAATATATTTAAATCTTTAGAAAGCTATCTTTCCGCAGCCGGCTGCCTAAGATTTTTCATTTTCAACCGATAAGCAAATTGCTTATGGTCACATCACTACCACTCGTGAATCCTGACCTCATACCCGTCTACTAACCCCCTCAAAACCCTTGGGATACTTTGTCGGAGATGCATCCGATTGGGCGGTCTCTTTCACTCAAGTATCGGACTAACATTCCCATCCACTTCCCAACAACTCTACCTCTGGTCGTAACCGGCGCCGGTATTGATCAGCATTAAAGGGGGCTTTAAGAAGTAGCGAAGCCAGGAAAGATAGCACCCACCCATTTTCCACGGCTAGTGAATATGACTTCTGTAACGCAGTTAAAAGTTTAATTTTTATATTTATAATTTTTATTATATCTTTAAAATCGAAAATAGTGATTCTCTAAAAGAATTAAAGTTGAGGCATTAAAAGCTGCACAAAATGGCTTCATTAACACTCTTTAGCTCAAAATTCACGTGCGATACCACATCACGCTCCCAACCATATGATTATTATGCCGTGATTTACGATAGTTCGTGTTCTTGCGAACATCGAAGTCTTTTGTATTTTATTTTATCCTAAAAATGTCAAATTGCTTCCAAATGCGAACAGCGTTTCGTAACACTCTCATTCAGTCATAACCATCCTCGGTCGCTGGGAACTGCTCCTCTTATGACACTTTTATTTGTCCAAGCAAAATGCTCGAATTTACCAAACCAAATAAATAAAAACTTCAAACCAGAAACGCTCGACAGGACATCATCGGACCTTCGATCGCTTGCGCAACTCTCGCAATCTCAACACTAAACAGGCGATTCCGTTTGATTTGATAGACGATAGAGCCGTTCGATCACGCCGATTGCAAGCCATGATGAGAGCAGTAAACTTTCGCTGCTGCTGCCACAGGGGTTTATCGGTATCGGATGGGTTAGGATGGTGCCTGTTGTACCAGGAAAGGAAGATAGAAAAAAAACTTAACAAACAAGTGGCCAACAAAATAGAAGCCCCTGCAATTGCTTTATATTGATTGATGATGAATTCAATGGAAGGCTGATTACGGACGATTACAGATTTACTTTTTTTTTTTTTGGGCGGAAAAGATTTCTCCTGGCGCGTACGCGTAACTATCCACCGTTGAAGATGGATGCGGATGGGCCTTTTTGCGGTCATGCGTAACGCTGAGCAACACGCCACGACGAGCGCTGCAAACTTTGAACCCATCAATTAACTTGTTGTTGAGCGGTTTTTTTCTTCCTTCCACATTGCAGATTACTACGATGCTGTGATGCTCCACTTGACCTGGCTTCTTTGGTCTGACATGTCGACCAATATTTTTGAGACGAGCGTAGTCGAAAAGAATATGAGATTCTCAAAATTTGATTTGATCTTTCACATTTTTTCAAAAGATTTTTCTCAGTACACAGCAAAAAAACCGATGGCAAAATCGCATGCAAAAGCATGCACATCACCTTCGTCAAAATAAACACTTAATATTACACACTGCATGTACATTTTTTGCAAACACAAAAAAAGTTGCAACCGGCGGGATTCAAACCCAGCACCAACAGTAAGGACTGGCGCCTTATCCCACTCGGCCATTAGACCGATGGAAAGCTGTAAGGATAAACGCATATATAAGCTTGACATTTCGGTCAAGTAGGTTTCCCATACTGATGGGCTACATATTTCAGGCTGTAAAATCACATAAAATTGCATAAAATAATGCAATATTTATTTTACACCCAGGCCTTTTACACGCAGCTGGATTACAACTTTTTTAGCTGTGTAGTTTTAGATGACTCTCACCGTACTTTCCATGTGATTTCCAGCTTTCCTCAAAATTGAAGAAGAGAATTGCCATTCGAATCACTTTGTTTTACGAACGTTAGAGAAATGGCCGGGTTGTGTATGCAAAAACAAACAACAACATTTCCAACAAAAACCGGCAGTGAAAGATCTCTGCAAACTTTTCACTTTCGTTTGGGATGCTGCGTAAGCAAATTAAGCGCAAATGTTTTCGAATTGCTAATGTAACGTGGAACAGGTAATAGGTTTTAAACGAATTTGTCTGTCTAATGCATGAATGCGGCGTGTGGAATTGCGCAGGTGTTTTGAAAGTTTCGTTTTTTAATTTTTAAAAGACAGTAAACATTTCTATTAAAAAAAAGTAGCAATTTGGTTGCTGTTTTTGATCCTTCATCTTTCGTTAAGTCCTAGGAGAAAGGTGTAAAAATGTCGTGGCAGTTTTTGACAAGGGGGGATCACCAAAAAACGGTTATCAACTCTGAATTATTAACTGAACAATTTCGAAAGGTACCGTAACCCGGGAGTTATTGATAGCCGAGGTGGCAACAACTCAATGTTGAAGATTTTTTGCAAAATTAAACATGCAAATTGAATTGGACCGTTCCTTTGGCGTGGAATCAAAGCAAGAAGAGCAATTCTATACGAAATCGGTGTTTTTTTTAGAATTTTAATTTTTGTATTTTTTATTCCGGCTGTAATTTTTGTGGTACTTTCGGTATGCCCAAAGATACCCTTTTGCATCATTAGTTTGTCCAAATAATTTTCCATACAAATTTGGCAGCTGTCCATACAAGTTCATAGTTGCAGGTATGGATATGGACTACACTGAAAAAAATGATACACGGTAAAACAAAATTTGGTGATTTTTTATTTAACTTTTTGTCACTAAAACTTGATTTGCAAAAAAAAAACACTATTTTATTTTTTTATTTTTTGTTATATGTTTTAGGCCGTTGCAAATATTTTTCAATGTTTTTGGTCCCCCCCCCCCCCACTCAAAACTGGTCTGAAAAATCAGGGGGCAAAAAAAATATTTTTCCAAAAAACTTCAAAATTTCCATGCAAATAGAAGTCTAATCAACTGAAAACAATCTAAAATGCATTTTTCTGCATTATTAATCATATTTAGCATGTTTGGGCTTGTTTAAAAATGTTTTGAATTTTATAAAATTCCAATGTACAACGCGCACCGCAAAAAAAATATTTTTCGCAAAAAATAAAATTTTCGTCAATACTTAGATATTTTGGAAAATAATGATTTTTTTTTTTTTTTTTTTTTTTTTAATTTATATTTATTTTGATTTTCTCTTCCATGTACATTCATTCAGTTAAAATATTATTGAGTGTCCAATCACAATCGATGACTTTTCACCTCAATTTTAAATACAAGCAACTTTCATTTATTCATGAAATATTGTAGCTTTCGCTATTCAGTGATTTCAAATGTAGGAGGTCCTACATGTACAACAGGGAAAAGGGATACCTTAAAACTAACTTATAAACTATATAAAGAGCGGATCAATGCAGCTGAAGACTGCAATGATTTTTGTCGAAATGCATCAATTATCTTATTGGACATAACATCCAAAGTGTCAACTTCGGCTAATTGATGAAGTTCACTGGTGCTGAACCAGGGAGGAAGTTTCAGAATCATTTTCAGAATTTTGTTCTGAATCCTCTGAAGTTTTTTCTTCCTGGTTAAGCAACAGCTTGTCCAGATCGGCACAGCATAAAGCATGGCAGGTCTGAAAATTTGTTTATAAATTAACAGTTTATTCTTGAGACAAAGTCTAGAATTCCTGTTTATAAGTGGATACAAACATTTAATATATTTGTTACATTTAACCTGGATACTTTCAATGTGATCCTTGTAAGTAAGGTTTTTGTCAAAAGCAAGTCCAAGATATTTCACTTTATCCTCCCACTTTAAATTTACCTCATTCATCTTTATAATGTGATGACTTTTTGGTTTAAGAAAATCAGCCCTTGGTTTGTGAGGGAAAATAATAAGTTGAGTTTTTGCAGCATTTGGAGTAATTTTCCATTCTTTCAAATAAGAATTGAAAATATCCAAGCTTTTTTGTAATCTTCTTGTGATGACACGAAGGCTTCTACCTTTGGCGGAGATGCTTGTATCATCAGCAAAAAGTGATTTCTGACATCCTGGGGGCAAATCAGGCAAGTCAGAAGTAAAAATATTGTATAAAATTGGACCCAAAATGCTTCCTTGAGGGACGCCAGCACGTACAGGTAGTTGATCAGATTTGCTATTCTGATAACATACCTGCAGAGTACGATCCGTCAAATAATTTTGAATAATTTTCACGATATAAATCGGAAAATTAAACCTTTTTAATTTCGCAATCAAACCTTTATGCCAAACACTGTCAAATGCTTTTTCTATGTCTAGAAGAGCAGCGCCAGTAGAATAGCCCTCAGATTTGTTGCTTCGAATCAAATTTGAAACTCTCAACAACTGATGAGTAGTTGAATGCCCAAGGCGAAATCCAAACTGCTCATCAGCGAAAATTGAATTTTCATTAATGTGCGTCATCATTCTATTAAGAATTATTCTTTCGAATAATTTACTAATAGATGAAAGCAAACTAATGGGCCGATAGCTTGAGGCTTCAGCAGGATTTTTATCCGGTTTCAAAATCGGAACTACTTTGGCATTTTTCCAACTACTGGGAAAGTATGCCAAATCAAAACATTTGTTGCAAATTTTGACCAAGCTACTTAAAGTTGCTTCAGGTAATTTTTTAATTAAAATGTAAAAGATGCCATCCTCACCAGGGGCTTTCATATTTTTAAATTTTTTGATAATAGATTTTATTTCATTCAGATCCGTATTAAAAACTTCATCTGATGAAAATTCTTGATCAACAATATTCTGAAATTCTATTGAAATTTGATCTTCAATAGGACTCAAAACATTTAAGTTGAAATTATGAGCACTCTCAAACTGCTGAGCAAGTTTTTGAGCTTTCTCACCATTAGTTAATAGAATATTATCACCATCTTTTAAAGAAGGGATTGGTTTTTGAGGTTTCTTAAGAACCTTTGAAAGTTTCCAAAAAGGTTTGGAATAAGGTTTAATTTGTTCGACATCTCTTGCGAACTTTTCATTTCGCAGGAGAGTGAATCTGTGGTCAATAACCTTTTGCAAATCTTTTTGAATTCGCTTCAGTGCAGGATCACGAGAACGTTGATACTGTCTTCGGCGAACATTTTTCAGACGAATCAGAAGCTGAAGATCGTCATCAATAATGGGAGAATCAAATTTGACTTGGACTTTAGGAATAGCAATATTCCTAGCATCCAAAATTGCATTAGTTAAAGATTCCAAGGCTGAATCAATATCAGCTTTGGTTTCTAAAACAAAATCATGATTTAAATTGTTCTCAATATGATGCTGATACCTGTCCCAATTAGCTTTGTGGTAATTAAACACAGAACTATTGGGTCTGGTAACTGCTTCATGAGAAAGTGAAAAAGTTACTGGAAGATGATCAGAATCAAAATCAGCATGAGTCACTAAAGGACCACAATACTGACTTTGATTTGTCAAAACCAAATCAATTGTTGATGGATTTCTAACAGAAGAAAAGCAAGTTGGCCCATTCGGGTATAAAACCGAATAAAGACCAGAAGTGCAATCTCTGAATAGAATTTTACCATTGGAATTTACTTTTGAATTATTCCAAGATTGGTGTTTGGCATTAAAATCACCGATGATCAAAAATCGAGATCTATGCCGAGTAAGTTTATTCAAATCCCCTTTGAAATAATTTTTATTTTCCCCAGTGCATTGGAAAGGCAAATATGCAGCTGCAATCATAATTTTCCCAAAAGAAGTTTCAAGTTCAATGCCCAAACTTTCAATAACTTTTAACTTAAAGTCACGTAACGTACTATAAGTCATACTACGGTGGATAACTATTGCAACTCCACCGCCATTTCGATTCATTCTGTTATTGGTTATAACTTTATAATCTGGATCACTTTTCAAATAAGTGCCAGTTTTTAAAAATGTTTCGGTTATAACAGCAACATGCACGTTATGAACTCGTAAAAAGTTGAAAAATTCATTTTCTTTCGCTTTTAAAGAGCGAGCATTAAAATTCATAATATTGATGGAATTACTTAGATCCATGATTAAACTTCAGGGTAAGAACAACATCATTCGCAAATTTTAATCCAATCTGGATTGCTTCCATCATGGATGTAGCATTACTCATTGTTTGAATCAAACCAAACAGTGAGTTTTGCAAAAAAGTCATTTTTTCAAACGTAACATCGCCGAGATCAGAAGATCCCAAAGCGTTGCCAGCAGAAACATTTTCAAATGAAATTTGAGGTACCTGCCCAATTTCAGGAATATTGGTAGAGGATTTAAAATTCGTGGATGAACCCGAACCCGAAACGACGTTGGCATAAGAAATACCATTAGTGTTACCTAACTTTTCCACGGTAGGGGTATTTCTAGCATTGTTCGAGTGAGACAGCACGAACGTTTGATTTAAAGATGCAGGTACAACCTGACTTTGAGAAAATTTCGGTTTGGATTTCGGCTGATGCTTAGCACGAGAATCCAAAACCTTTTTTCTGATGGGGCAATCCCAGAAATTTGATTTGTGATTTCCACCACAATTTGCACATTTAAATTGGGTGACTTCTTTCACGGGACAATTGTCCTTGTCGTGAGAAGAATCCCCGCAAACCATGCATTTTGGAACCATGGCGCAATGATCAGTACCGTGACCGAATGCCTGGCAACGCCGGCACTGGGTCAGATTCTGGCCATTACCGCCATGTTTCTTAAAATGCTCCCACTTTACCCGTACATGGAACAAAAACTGAACTTTGTCCAAAAGTTTCAAATTGTTGATTTCATTTCTGTTGAAATGAATCAGATAAAATTGTGAAGTCAAACCAAAGCGAGAAATATTCCCGTTTGATTTTTTCTTCATTGGTATTACTTGGGATGGGGCAAAGCCAAGCAACACCTTAAGTTCGTTTTTGATCTCATCCACCGACAAGTCGTTGGAGAGACCTTTCAGGACCGCCTTGAATGGACGAGCATTCTTGGTCTCATACGTGTAGAAATTGTGTTTGTGGTTTTTCAAATAACCAACAAAAGTTTGGTGATCTTGTAAAGATTCCGTCAACAAGCGACATTCTCCTCTTCGACCAAGCTGGAACGAAACCTTCAAATTACAAGTTTCCTTGCAATTCTTCAGTTGCGTTCGAAAGCTGGCCAAATCGGAGACGGAAGTCACTACAATTGGCGGAGCCTTTACTCGTTTCTCGACGGCAGTAGGCTCAGTACGAGGAGAAGGATCCTTGTCAACAGTTTCGGATAAAACACCGAAACCGTTTGCCAATGGAATTGGAGGATTGACCTCACTTTCAGAATCAGAATCAGACCTCAGAAGAGGCTGTTTTCTTTTTCTGTTTCCGTTAGCCGATTTAGCGTTCAAACGCTTCACCGACGTAACGACCAAATCTTCAGAAGATTTGCGTTTACCTTTGTTTTGACGCATTTTGCAATCAAAGTTCTCTTAAAAAGATGGCTTCGTTTGTAAAATACAACAAAATTTCAGGTGGGGTTAGTCTTGAAAAGACTGTTTAGAATTTTGGAAAATAACTCAGGTAGTCTTTAAAAAGACTGTGAATTTTGTTTGAAATAACTCTGAGCTTAGGTAGTAAAAAATACCGCAGCTCTAGTGTCCGTTCACCTCGAAGGTTCGCAAGACACTGGGGATGGAAAATAATGATGGCAAAACAACTGGACAGGTGTATAATGCAATTTAAAACACTTTTTTCATTAAAATGTTGAAACCATGGCTCGCATCCCCCCCCCCCCCGCACCCCCTCAACTTTGGTCAGAGTCGAGGGACATAAACTTCAAAAAATATTTGCAACGGCCTTAGGCGACATCAAATGCCAACTTTCAGAAATTTTCAGGTTGTGCAAAAAATCTTTGACCGAGTTATGAGTTTTTTTAACCAATACTACGGGTCCCCCACAGACCGTTATTATGAAAAAAAAAATTCTACCCAAACCAATGATTGGACATGGTTCCTGGGACCATTCTGCACCTCTGGGCCGAGTTTCAAAATATTTGCCGGCAGAAATTTTGAATAATGTCAGTTTTAGTGTTTTGAGTAGAAATTAAGGGGAAATCGCATGTAAAATGCCAAGGAAACGTTCAAAGCTTCGATGTTTTAACTCTAAAACGTTACTGGTCATGGTTTTAAGTTGTTCTTACAGGTAGCAGAATGATATGAAACGATTTACCGGACTGACTTAGCCGGATTAAGCCTAAGTTATGTGACTTAAGTATATAACTAACAAGTTTATACAAACATACAATATCTAATAAAAAATCCTACATTAGGCTATTTCAAGTCAAGGAAAGCTAGATTGCACAAAACTAATATAAAATGGGGTGACTTTGAGCCAGACTTTATGATTGGATAATAGCTATACAGCTTAACTACATGCTCAATAGGCTTGAATTGTAAGGTTTAATCGTTGCAAATATTGTTCTTAGTTTTATTGCACTCTCCCAATATTTCCAAAAATGCCATAAAAGTTAGAGAATAATGAAAAACTAAAAAAAAAGATTAAGCTTTAGTGTTATTAGCCTTATTGTTTAAACCCGTCAAGAGTTTTAGGACACAAACTAGAACTACAACTACTGATATACACAAGGATATACAAAACATACATTGTCCATCGTATGCAAGTATTTGTAAGTCCAATTACCTACACGTATTTGACTATACTATTTTCAAATTTTAATAAGATATGCCAAGCTTGTTAAAAGAGTGGATGAGTGATTGTGTTTTCAAGTTGGCAGGAATAAAATTTGTTTTGCTAAATATATTATTAGCTAACTTATTTTCTGATCAATAAATTTCAATGAATTCTAACGATGGTCAAACTTTATCAACAACACTTTATTCAATTATAGGATACAATATTTTATTATGATAAACATGTTTAAAATTCATAATTGGTTGGAAAAAAATTTGCGCATGATTTTCAAATTTGTCACTTCAGGGTGATTTTAAATTAACAGGCCTTATTTAAATCGAATTAACTGATTTGCGTAGCAAAATCATCAAATTGTTTATGTGTGAACATAAATAGACCAAACTAATACATCTACAAAATTTGTATATATAAATTAACATCAAATTCAAGTTTATCAAAGCAATCTTTAGTCGTTTGTTGGTACAAAGTCACCCGTTGGCTCAAAGTCACCCCATTTTATATTAGTTTTGTGCAATCTAGCTTTCCTTGACTTAAAATAGCCTAATGTAGGAATTTTTATTAGATATTTATGTATAAACTTGTTAGTTATATACTTAAATCACTTAACTTAGGCTTAATCCGGCTAAGTCAGTCCGGTAAATCGTTTTATATCATTCTGCTACCTGTAAGAACAACTTAAAACCATGACCAGTAACGTTTTAGAGTTAAAACATTGAAGCTTTGAACTTTTCCTTGGCATTTTACATGCGATTTCCCCTTAATTTCTACTCAAATTTCTAGTGAAATTTTGATAAAGTGCAACGTTTTCAAGTTATAGCCATTTTTAGGTAACTTTTTTGAAAATAGTCGCAGTTTTTCATTTTTGCCTTCCTCACCTTACTGAGGAAAGGCTATAAAATCACTCGGAAAATGAACTTTTTAATTAGACCTCCTAGACCTACCTTCATTTGTACATATCGATTCAGAATCACCAGCTGAGCAAATGTCTGTGTGTTTGGCTGTATGAGACATGTGTACCAAATCAATGTCACTGGAATATCTCGTCACAGGCTCAACCGATTTTGGCCAGAATGGTTTTAATCGATCCGTCTTAACGTCCCCTAAGTTGCTATTTAAATTCATACAGTTTTATCATGTATTTAAAAAGTTATGTTAAAAAAACTGTTTCATATTACATTAAAATTATATGGTAAAAAGGGTGGTTTTTTCATGAAACCCTCACATGTTATATATTTTTAGAAAGCATATGAGAAGACCTTTTAGGTGGAGTAAGAATTTTCAAGATCTGACTTACCTATCTTAAATTACAAGCAGTTTAAAAAATGGTCTGAATTTACATAACCTCAACTGGTCGGGTCTGATCGCCACGAAAAAGCCGTGTAGAGGGATGCCATTTTCCTCAAAGGCCGTGTCTGTATAATCTTGACAAGAAGTCTTTAGGTAGTCTGTTTTTTTACTCATAACATATTTTTATTAGGACCTCTTAGGTGCTGCGAACGTTAGGAGAAATCCATAAACATGTGGACACTTTAGGGGGGTTGGAATCACTATAAATGAGAGGAAGGCACCAACCACCTAAAGGTGGATTAAGGACCAAAAAAAAATCAGAAACACTTTTTTCGAATATTTTTATTTTTTTTAAATGAGTGCCCATGTTTGCCCACTGTTGAAAAAAAAATTAGAAAAGCTGAGAAAATTCTCTACATTTTGCTTTTTTGAACTTTGTTGATACGACGCTTAGTCGCTGAGATATTGCCATGCAAAGGTTTTAAAACAGGAAAATTGATGTTTTCTAAGTCTCACCAAAACAACCCACTATTTTCTAATTTCGATATCCCAGCAACTAATGGTCCGATTTACAATGTTAAAATATGAAACATTCGTGAAATTTTCCGATTTTTTCGAAAACAATATTTTCAAAATTTTAAAATCAAGACTTACATTTCAAATGGGCCAAAAAATCAATATTACGCCCTCTTAAAAATAGTGTTTTTTTGCAAATCAAGTTTTAGTGACAAAAAGTTAAATAAAAAATAACAAAAATTGTGTTTACCATGTATCATATTTTTTCAGTGTAGTCCTTATCCATACCTACAACTTTGCCCAAGACACCAAATCGATCAAAAAACTCTTTCAAAAGATTTTTGAATTTTCCTACATCATTTTTGTATGGAAAGCTGCCAAATTTGTATGGAAAATTATATAGACAAACTAATGATGCAAAATGGCTTCTTTGGGCATACCGACGGCACCAAAAAAGTTTCAGTCGGATTAAAAAATACAAAAAAAATCGAATGACCGAAATCTGAGAGAACTGCTTAGAAGCAGTTGTCGATTAAATTTTATAAGATTTAATAGTTTGCTATAATTACGAAATTTCACAAAACAGAGTTAAGGTGTATTCACATTATACCGCATCCGAAGCCGCAGCCGCATCCGCACAAAATTTGACAGTACGGACGCACAGTGCGGACGCGATTTCTCCAATGCATTTCAAATGTTCCCATTTACACTGTTCCGCATCCGTATCCGCAGTACGGATCCGTATACATTAGAGTTACCCACTAGCTCGATTTCTTCGGTAAAAATAAGAATCTGTGCCAATTTGAGCAACATTGGTAGAGGTTTTTATGGGTCGCTGTTGATGATTGAAGTTTGTATGAGAAAAATCGCAAAAATGTATGGGGAAAATATCGCTCCAGGATTTTGGCAGCAGGTGGCGCAGGTCCCGCTCAAAAAGGTCCAAATGTAAGATACTTATGACCGAGCCACGTAGCTCAGTGGGAACGCTTCCGCCTCGTAAGCGGTAGATCCCGGCTCGGACCAACACAACTGGGGTGTTCTTTTCCTATTTATACTTACTAAGATATTGTAGAAGGTTCAATTCCAACTTTGTTCAAATTTGTCGAATGGTGCAAAACGCTCGAAATTGTTACCAATGGATAAGATTTCTAGATGCTCGACAAATATATTTCCAAATTTGCTGTACCACTTTTGAAGCGCATCGAATTCTTTCACGCCAAAAATCAAGTGTGCACATCGAAAGGTTCCAAAAAAAGAAAAAAGGTTTCTCTCGCGCACGATAATTTGTGCAACGTTTTATCCTCGGTCGATCAAGTGGATGCTGATGCTGAAGTAATGGCTTTAGCCTGGTTTATTGTGGCCAAATCTGTAATCGTTCAACCTGGCCTGGGTACCTACTGAGCGCAATTCATCGCCGTCGCGAGCATGAAATGTAGCAAACTAAGTAATTTGTACTCTGCGATGCGCCAAAAAGCGCGAATGAATTGCGCCTCGTGAGCTCGAATCTTTTTAATTGTACGTCATTAAGTTATGTTGCCATTTAGGCCTGCGGGAAGCAGGCTACAAATTGGGGCTAAAATGTGTGGTTTGCTTTTTTTTTTTTTTTGGGTGTTGGATTGTTTCCGTACATTACAAATGGTACGAAGTTAATTGATAATTTATGATCATTAAGAAGATTTAAGGGATTTCTGAATATGAAACTCTGAATTTTTGAAGATTTTAAGAACACTGCATCGTCGAATTTGGGTGAAATCAGCCAAATCTCTGCGAAAGCAAATGTATCGCAACGGCAACCAAATCGATTACGTGCTGCAATTCGTCGATGTTTAGTTTTTTCGTGGATCTTGCCACCCGAATCGCAATTTTCGCGCGCGCTTCATCGAGGGCACATTTAATTATGATATTTGTTCTGCGTGTTTATGGGGCAATTTAGTTTAGGCGGCCAATAGTGCACACTAGTTTGTACGCAGGTTGAAAGGTGGGTTGAATGGGGGGAATATGAAGCAGCTTTGAACAATGGCTTCACCTTTTAGTAGCAATTTGTGGTGTTAATAGGTTGCTTTCTTATACTTTGTTGTCGAGTTTGATGTGGGAATCTCTCGTACTAGGTGAAGTATTCGCGTTGATGCTTCACAAGTTCAGTGTCGAGGTCTTGACAGCCACTTGGATTGTGTGTAAAAAAGCTATTTCCCGCTCCATTTGATGTTAATTGAATCATAACTTGCTCACACGAAGAAATGGAGTCAAGACCAAGAGTTTTCCATTTGTTAGACTTGAATGGGTTTATCGTTTAGCGTTCAGCGACGTGCCTTTCTCATGCACAAATCTGCAAACCTGCAACCAACCATCTTAACCTTTCAAGCTTCCGTGCACTTCTGTCAAGTGCATTCAATAAACTTTAAAGATCATAATTATGCAACGTGTATTAGCTTTCAACGCGTGAGCAAAGTGTTTTGCAGACCGAGTGCTGTCGATGAGATGGTACGTTAGCTGGCATGGGTTAGGAACAGGAAAAAAGTGTTGCTCAACCGTCGAGTAGATTGGATTACACATGCTCAGAAGAAGTGCATTACAAGCCCCACCACTCGACGAAGAGTGTCGTTGATTGCTTTGGACAGATTGCAAGCTATCCGTCATCAAAAGGTGGCTTAAGTAAAGTTTCAATTTCCTAACGATTTACATCGCAATTGACCTTGAGTTGTTGACTACCTCAAGCTTCGTTGATATTGTTTGAGCCTCTAATCGTATGAGAACAATTATGTTACAAGTAATGCCACGAACGCGGTCAGTTGGTTGCTGAACTGTCGAAATGCAACGAATTGCAAACCACTCGAACAAAAACAAAGCCAGTAGAAGCAAATGGCGGCATGTACCTATACGAGGCGCGATGTCGGCGAAACGGCCGAAAACTCCAACGCAATCAAACAGCAGCAGCGGCGGCTTCGGTCACGTTGATGCTCCTGTTCAACGATCCGAAGAGGCAAGATGAAACTGTTTTGTTAGCGCCTGCCTGCCTTTATCGCGCGGATTGTTTGCACACACAGACACCTAAAGTCTACAAACACACATTCACGTCGTATGTGAGTTTTTGGGGTACCCGACATAATGCAACTGTTGGTCTTTTTGACGCATTACGTCACAGATGTGTTAATGGACACATCTCCATTTCTCTTGATACTTGGGACTTGAACGAAAACATTGTCCAGAATGAGTGATGTTTTGCAATTTGGCCAAGCGAGATGAGCGGCCCAGATTGCCATAATGCCGCTCTTTTGCGCGGTTCTCCGTCGTTTTTAATCAAAAATAACAGATAAGCACCTACGAAGTGCAACTTGCAGATTTCGGTCATCGCACTCAGCGCAGCTCGAAAAGTAGGTTCGCATAGCAAATAAATCCACCGCTCAACTCAACCCACTTTAAAGTACCATTCGATTGAAATTTTTCGCACAATAAAAAACCAAACTACAGATGCTTAACATCGAGCAACACTGTCGTCGTGTGACATAACTGTACGCCACTGTACAGAAACATTGAACTTGGGCAAAGAAAGACAGCAGGCAAGCGAAACCCACCCACGGGGTTGAATTAAGGAAATGCAATCTCACCTGCAAGCGGGTGGTGCATGGTCTTTGGTTGTGCAACGCAGGATTGCGTTATTTGTTAACGATTCGAACCGTTTTCAAGCGTTCCCCCTGTGTGCACACACCGCTTCCTTTCTTTATGTTTATTGGCGAATTTTTTATTGCTTCGATTGTCTATTTCACACGCTGAGTTTGTATTGTTTTGTAGTTTAAGAAAAACTGTTTTGATTTAAATTCAAATAACAATTCAATGTTTTATCTTAAGTCAAGGTATCGAGGTCCTAATCTAATCTTATCCAACTTTTATTAGAGAAAGTTTTTTTTCGTTCGTTTTTTATTCGGGCATTTCTGGGAAATCTCGTAAATCCTTTTTTTTTCTAATGCTAGGGGAAAAATTTTCGCTACTTTACACAACCATTTTCAAGAAATTAATAAAATGGTTTGACATTTTAAAAATATACCTAGGTATTTAGGAAGAAAAATCATCTCATTGACACATAATAATTTTTCCGATCAAGCCTCGAAACAACTCTCAAATTTGAAAGCAACTTTTTTATACATTCAGCATATTGCTCCCGAATTTTATGAACCTTTAAGGGATTCTTAATGAAACTGAAAACACCTGTGCTATAAAATCATTTGCTTTGTTTTTTTTTCAAATGATAAATATTTTATCAAATGAAAAAATCACTGCTTTCTTAGTGCAAAATTGCAAAATTTATTTTAAGTTGCTTTAGACTTAAAAAAGTGCAGTTACCATCTAGATAAACTTTACCAAACTTTTTCAAAATTACAGCCAGATGGATAAATTTCAGCCAGGTCTGTTTAGTTTTGAAAAA
This sequence comes from Culex pipiens pallens, assembly GCF_016801865.2. Lineage (NCBI taxonomy): Eukaryota > Metazoa > Arthropoda > Insecta > Diptera > Culicidae > Culex > Culex pipiens. The sequence continues at coordinate 111,733,952 of NC_068939.1, forward strand.
TGGTTGCTTAAATTTTACATTGAACTGAACCATCGTGTTCTTGAATTTTTTCTTAATTTTGGTAAATGTTTTTCATTTAATTCATAGTATTTAAATTTAAACTAAATTTTACTTGAAAAAAAACATTATCGTGCTCAGCACTAGCAGGGAAGTAAGGAATTGCTCTGCTAGGACACCAACTTTTTAATGTTATTAACCATTCAATACCCAAATTGTATATCAATTTTTTCCCTTGTTCAAGAGGTAGAGGAATTTGTAGATCGAAGCCCGCCAAGAGGCAGGATTGGATTGTAGAAGGTTATAAACTCAATTTTTTTTTTAAATTGAAAAAACGAAGTTGACTTTATAGCTGTTGGCCATCATTGCTAGTACCAACCACTAGTGTCTACCTTTTTATCTACAAGGACTTCGCCGCCCTGGGCTCCTAAGTGTATGAAAGTATGGCACGGAGCGACGGCGCCGAATACCCATATTTACACAAAGAATTTAAGAGCGCCCGCCGCGGGATTCGAACCGGCGACCTCTGGATTGTGAGTCCAGTGCGCGGTCCGATTGATCCACAAAGGCGGGACATTTTTTTTTAAATTGAGGGTTTTCCTTAATTTTCGCGAAAAAGTTAAAAAATATGGGTGTTGCTAAAAAGAATGAGGTGGATTTGGATAAAAAAAATTAAATTCTTGCTTGAGGCTCAATTCGAAGGGAAGCATGAAGTTTGGGGTCCCCAGAAACACGTGCACCATGAATTTTTCAAAAATATTTAGACAGGGTCGAATGGTTTTTCTCCAAAGTTTGTATGGAGAATTAGTGCTGTTCGCTACTCCCACATATTGCATGCAATTTTTGCTTGTATGCAACAGCGACGAACCGCCCTAATTCTCCATACAAACTTTGGAGAAAAACCATTCGGCCCTGTCTAAATATTTTTTGAAAAATTGAAGGTGAACGTGTTTCTGGGGATCCCAAACTTCAAGCTTCCCCTCGAGTTGTGCATACGCAGTAGGGCGACAAGAAAAAAATAAAATTTTGGAAAATCGTAAGAGATACCCCCCGGCTCGATTCTTAAGGTAAAAATAAGTAAGTGTGCCAATTTTGAGCAAAATCGGTTAAGGGTCGCTTTTTATCGTTGAAGTTTGTACGGAAAAAATCGAAAAAAATGAATGGGGAAAAGCAAAAATTTCAAAATTTGCCAAAAGGTGGCGTTAAACGTGTCGTATGCGTATCATTGTCAAGTGTAAAACTGTTATCTAAAATTTTATGATAAACAACTTTATCGAAGACTGCAAAACGATCCGAGTTAATCCTGAAGCGTTATTAACGATTTAAAGAAGACGTTTTTATATGAAAAGATTTTTTTCACCAACTTCAACGATAAAAAGCGACCCTTAACCGTTAATCGATTTCACTCAAAAAATTTCCAGTTGCTTATTTTTGCCTAAGGAATCGAATCAAGGGGTATCCCTGATGTCACCCTAATGCGCAGTTATATTTGTCAATTTTTGTAGGTCAGTGTTACCAACAAGTCTTAAAAGCTCTAAACATCTAAACCTAAGAAAACATTTTTTCATTAAGAAAAATCTGCATTAATTGTTTCGAAAATGAAGAATTGAAGAAAAAAAATCTGCCCGAATTGTTTTTTCATATCAGTTTTTTTTTTTTGCATTATTAAATATTATATATAGAAACGACTGCTGAATCAACTTTTCCAGAGAGCGCTTCGCTATAAAAGCTCTGGCGTGGAGAGGCAGACGCTTTCGCTGGCCAAAGCTTAAAGTCGCGCAAGACGCTGCGTTACTGACTTACCTTCAGCTTTGCTATAATATCGATACCCGCGGAGCTTTATAATGCACGGTGGGCTGCCAAACTGATTTTTTTTATATAAAATAGCAGGTTGAAATGATTCGTGTCTTAACTAAAATTGTGTGTGAATGTTGCTTAGTTGTAGCTTGACAGAGATTTTCACGCTACAATGATAGAAATTTAAAGGAATTCAATATAGACTTTTGTGATACACTGATGAAACTAACTGATATTAAGATTTAAAATTAATGGTCTGGATAGGGGTGATACAAACTTTTCATCGTCCATAACAAGGCTGTACTCAACCAGAATCCCAAATATGAGCTCGAATGGACGAAAACTCGAGCATCTCAAGCCAAGTACATTTCCATACGATGTTGTATGGGGAAAGTAACTTTTTAAGCTTTGGTAATTTTAGAGCATATTAGCCATTTTGACGTTGAATAACTTTTTCGACAGTTATTTTGTAACTTTTTCCTTCAGTAGATTTACTCGATTCTTTAAGCATCCGCAAACTCTGTTCCCAACTTTGAATTAATCAACTGTTTAAAAGTAGTCCACTTCTCAGCTTAGGATAGTAACTTCACACAAGTAATGCTTAAACAACGAACTAAAAGAAATCAAATGAAATTAAATGACGTTGAATAACGCCCTACTCGAATGTACAGTAGGGTGCTTAGAATATGGGACTTTTTTCTCAAAACCTCGCTCCACAAGCTGAATATTGTTCCTTGACCTATTTTAGGACTCTGAACCAAATATGAGCAAAATCGGTCATCATTTACCCATTGATACTCGGAGGTGAAGTTTGTATGGGAAAAATTGAAATAATGTATGGAAAACCCAAGTTTCTTACGGTTTGGTCTGCACGGTGCGCTACTTCCATCCAAATATTCTCAAAAGTGAGATTCTTATTGAAAATTTAATGCTCTACAACTTTGTAGAACTTACCAAAGCTGTGAAACTCGATCCAGAAAAGTTATTAGCGATTTAAAAAAGTCATTTTTGTATGAAAAACAATTTTTTCACCAACTTTAGGCTCGGGTATCATCCAATTTCACTCAAAATTTACACAGATGCTTAAAATAACCCATAAAACCGTTTTCCGCTTGTGGAGCAGGGGGTCATTTTTTCTGGGCTAATGTACATTATAGAGTGAATGTAGATTGTAAAAAAAGTAAATCTTTCCCTGTTCCTGAGGGAAACATTCGTGAAAAGTACCGGGGCCGGAATTTACAAAGCGGATTCAGTGACAGTTTATTAATCAACTTAATTTTAACATGTTAAGGTTAATGTTAACATTCCATAGGTTGTCTTCCTAAGGTGTCTTGATAAGGTCCAGTTTGTGACGAGGGGTAGTGCCTTCCCTTTACTAAGCAATCGAATCCAGAAGGGAAAAGATCACCAGTTGTGTTGGTCCGAGCCGGGTTTTGAACCCCGATCTACCGCTTACGAGGCGGAAGCGTTACCACTGGGCTACGTGGCTCGGTCGAATGTAGATTGTGCACGGAGAAATGTCAGCTCCCAAATTCGTGAACAAGCGTTCATGAAATTCGTGACCACAAACAAATTGTTCAAATTGCATGGTATTTTTCTTTTATTTTTTTACTACTTCTCGCCTAGAGAAAATTCGAGATTTTTGCATTTTACATAGAATAGACCAAAATGTATCAATTTTGCAATGGCTAACAGTTGTTGTTGTAGAAAAAAAATCATGATAATATTACATTTGTTAATAAGTACATCTTTTTTCAGAAAATTGTGTTTAGAGGGTGACGAGCGGGAATTCCCGGGAAAAATTTCCCGGGAAATCGACCATTTTTGGACTTCTCGATTCCCGGGAAATTCGGTCGAGACTCCCGGGAAATTTTAAACTTATAAATTTTGAAGCAAAATTATATTAACTAATCAAGAATTATTTGAAAAATTCAAAATTGTTTTGTAACATTGGGTGTTTAATGTTCGATGTTCAAATTCAAATAAACCAATGCTTCTCTAATCTTCCTATTCATATTATTTTTTTTTTTTTTTTAATTTTAACTTGTCAAAAATTCCAATAACTATAATCTAGAGAAGCCAAAAAAATGTGGACCCCAAAATTTACCTTAAAACATACTCTGCAGTTACACCCCAGAAATGAAATTTAATGTTTTTTTTTTATAAATCCAGAGTGTTTATAGGACGTTATGAAAAAAACTCTAGAAATATTATTTTTAATTTATTATTTCTAAGAGGTAAAAGCTTTTTCAAGATAAGTTCAAATTCCATATCTTCTTTCGAGCATAGCAATTCAATTTTTTTTTAATTCTAAGTACCTAAGTTAATTTTCAAGGTAATTTCTTTTTTTTATGTCAAAGCGATGTCAATTTATGTTTCACGTCAACCTCAATATTACATTATATTTTGGAAAAAAAAACTCTGGAGCGGTAATCTTTGTAAAGTTAAGGTTCGCCAATTGTGAATACTCCGGTTTTCCTGATAACTGTAAATATATCTTCAATTTAAATTTACAGTTGACCTTAAAAAGGATGAAAAAAAGTTTAAATTGTTATTTTGAGTCGTTATTTATCATATTGCAAAAATCTCGATACTGGGAAATTATATATTAGCTATGTTTTTACTTCACAAAAATTTAATAATAAGAAGTTCATGGAACAAGTTTGTGCAACATTTGAAAAGTCACTCATTGCGAATTATGATTGGTAAACATTTTAAAACAATTATAGTAAACTATATAGTTCCTCAAAATTATGAGGATACTTAATTTAACGAATAAATAATGAATTTAATACTTTTCTTTTTAAATTTTGCCACTATTGGCATAGTAAAAAAAACTCCCGGGTCCCGGGAATTCCCGGGAAATGGCCAAATTCAACTCTCGATTCCCGGGAAATTGAAAATCTCGAGAATCGTCACCCTCTAATTGTGTTTATTTATCGCTGATGTAATGCCACTTTTTCAATCTAAACAGAGGTAAAATAACATTATAAAAGAGGTAATATTCAACCTTGTAATATTACACCTTCAACAATTACACACTTTTTTCTCTGATGTTCGTTCATTTATTACTGGCAGCTTCAACTTTCTTGGTCATTCGCTGCCCTGACTAGTCTAACAGATAATACTATACTTATACTACAAAACACAGTGCAGGTTGAATCGGGTTGAAAATGGTCTTGTCATTGAGATATTTCGTATTGAAGTAAACAATGAGTGGTGCTCTGGGCGTCAAAGGATCAAAGTTTGGACTCCATAGAAGTCAAAGTTGCATTCAATACGTACAAGAAGTGAAGCGCACGATTGCTCCGTACACACATTAGGGAACACCCATTTGACCCTTTCCAATTTATTTTGGAAAAATCGAATTGCAAAAAAAAATGTTGGTCAAGTCAAGAGGAACGAAAGAGGAAAATATGCTTTGCCTTAGCTTTTGAATGTTGGATATTTTACAGTTTGATTAGGGGATGTGATCGAACATTTAAACTAATCTTCATTGTTTTAGTTTTTATTTATTTATTCATCACCTCAATCAATTAGAAAATGTTGTCTGCAAAACTAAAAAAGTGTTACGTAGAGCTACTAACTTAAATAGTCAGTCATTTTATGCGATAATGTTAAGATCCTCTCATACTTTGCTTGCAACATCATAATGCAAAGTTAAGCAAGGATGCACGTTTACACTTTAACTCTTAACCTATATTGGTATTATGTACAATGATTCGCTGGGCGGACATGAGTATGGGCAACAATTTCCCTAAACTGTCTTAACTAAATGAACAAAAATGAAACAAAAAAATCTAACAATAGCAGTGGCATTTTGGTTTGTTTGCTGTTTGCGTTTAACTCTACTTAGAATCTCCAACACTTAGCTATCGGAGGAGGTAACGTTTGTTAGGCTAGCATCGGTGCTGGTAATGTTTTCCAGGGGGTCTCGCTCTCGCTTCCCTCTTCTGCTGTAGTAACCTTTTGGCAGCCACAGTTCTTTAACCAGATCGGCACCCTTTTCTCCGATCATGATGACGGGGGCGTTGATGTTACCGCTGGTAATTCTTGGCATAATACTGGCGTCGATCACACGCAAACCTTTCACTCCATGAACGCGCAGTTTGTGATCCACGACAGCGAATGGATCCGACCGTTGACCCATTTTGGCGGTTCCCGACATGTGGTAGATCGTCATCGTGTACTGGCGAATGGCGCAATCCCAGTACTCATCGGTGAATTCTGGTAAATGTTTGCAGTTGGGAACTTGCTTGCTGTGAAATCTTGCTCCAAAGCGTTTCATTGCTTGAGTTTCCCCGAATGCGATAGCTGCCTTGACCCCTTCACGGAGGACACCAACGTCATCGGGGTGGGTGAGATAGTTATGGTATAATAATGGGTAACGAAGAGGGTTTTTCGATTGCAGACGAATGAAGCCACGACTTTTGGGACGCAACATCATGGGGAATACTCCAAATACGTCCTGATTGTTGATTTCGCTGAACATGTAATCGTAAAATTCGTCCTTCAATCCGTGGGCTTTCTTGATCTGGTCTCCTCCGTCCGAAGGTGTCGAGGCGCTAGTCAACATGAACTCGATATCTGGCCAGTCGTCCGTTTGATTTGCATACTTCGTGTTGATGAAACCGACTGCTTCCAAGCCAATACTGCTGGTCAGTGGACCATCTTCCGTGACTGCGTATCGAATAGCCGAATTCAAATTCACCAACCGGTTCATGATCACAGAGATTGGCTGATCCACGCGGAATACCAAACCACCAACGGCGATGTGATCTTGCAAGTTTTGTCCCACCCCGGGCAGATCATGAACCAAGGGAATTCCAACTTGTTCCAGATTCTCTCTCGGACCAATACCGGACAGCATCAGCAAATGTGGCGATCCGATGGCCCCGGCCGATAAGATGACCTCCCTCGTCGCGTAAACCTCGTGCTTCTTGCCGTCCCGTATGAATTCAACGCCCAAGGCGCGCTTATTTTCGGCATCCATAATGACACGGGTGACGTGGGCGAACAAAGCTACGTGCAGATTTTTGCGGTTTCTAACCGGTCTCAGAAAGGCCTTGGACGAACTGCATCTCGTACCGCGTCGCATCGTAAACTGGAAGAACGCGAATCCGGTCTGCTGCTCGCCGTTCACGTCCACGATATCGTAACCCATCTCTTCTCCCGCTTGGAGGAAGGAAACACCCAGAGGTGTGAGATAGGGCACATCCTGCACCTGCATGAGACCACCTAAAAATAAAGAAATTAGATTATCATCAGCAGTATAGAATAGGAATTTCGCCTCACCTGTTGCGTGTTGTCTCTTGTTCCGCGCCAGGTAGGGATTCCGCTGATCCTCGGACTTTCTAAAGTACGGCAGCACCTCCTCGTAGCTCCAGCCCGGATTTCCGAGCGCGTGCCACAGGTCAAAGTCGCGCTTGTTGCCGCGGACGTACAGCATTGTGTTGAGCACCGACGAGCCTCCGAGAACTTTGCCTCGCGTCCAACAGCATCGATTCTCCTTCATGGCCTGGCAGGCCGTCTTCTGGGGCTGGGTTCTGAAACGTGACAGAAAGGACGAGGTCGCGTGAGCTTAATTTCACAAATATGATAAATCGTTTGTGTTGACGTGACGTAAACCTGCGTCATTCATCCCGTTAAAACGACCTTGGAGCGTTGATGGCTTATTCGTTTACTCGCTCCGTCTGCACAGTCAAAATATTGCAAAAGGGAACAAATTGAAAATTAAACAAACCAACGCGGCTAGCATGACTAGGCAAGTCTAGAGGTTGAAAGGCTCTTTTGGTATGGTTAGCGAGTTAAATTTGGCTATATTAATAAATTTGAACACGAAACTCCGAAGGTTGCAGCTTGGTCTTTCCAAATGACTAAGCACATTTATGGTAGTTTAGCTTAGGCTGAGCTGGAATGTAATTTTGAGGAATCAATCATTTATCTGATGAACTCGTAAACATGTCCAACTTTGTTGAAGGGTGAATGTGAAATGTATATCATTATTATTTTTTAAATGGGGTTATGGGACTAGAATCCTATTGCAGGCTGTTGTTTATATTTTGATCACATTTGAATGTATGTGTACACAGCAAAAAATCCGATTGTAAAATCGCATCAAAAAGCATGCACATCACCTTTGTGAAAAAATGCACTTAAAATAACATCCGTGAATGTACAGCAAAAAATATGTAATATTACACAAAGCCCATTTTTCGGACCAGGGATAGATATCGAATTGGTTTTTGCCTAGAAACGTCAAATCAAATATAAACAAACTAAATACTTTTTCTCAATCTGATTTATTGCTCATCGAATAATTTTACCTTAGGCACTTGTACTTAATGAGAGGCTTGTTACATTTCGATGAATGTGTCCTGAATGTCATCGCAATGAGTTCGTTTGCATAATTGTGAACGAACCTCCAGCGTTTCAATGTTAGCCGGATCATCAACGCTTTCCGGATCTCCGATGCGCTTTCTCGCGGCCAGCTCGGGACGTTAGTGTTGTTCCGGATCCGGTTCCGGTGTTCCGGTTTTTGATAGTTTTGGGTGGGCAGCTCGGACATCCGTTTGCACGGTTTTCCTGTACCACTGCAGAATTGTGGCTGGTAGAACCTTGCCCGGACGGCAGCAACAGCACGGAGTTGTCCTCCGGATTTTCGTGCACTGTGTTCGAGAGAAAAAGATAATATAAAAATTTTATTTTTAAATCGGGATTCAGAGTAAGTCACATACTTTAATCATGCTGAATAACTAAGGTTCTATACTGTGCATGAACGGGTTGCTCGGTGGGGCTTTTGCCCAGAATTAACCTGCGGTCAATGTTCCTGAATCCGCAGCCAGATAAGTGCCCACATTGCGTCGATGATTTACTGCAGCACGTCCGGGTCGACGCGCCCAATTCTCTTTTGCTCCACGCAGTTGTGAATCTGGTCCTTGTCACATTTGAGCAACTGGCCGTCCACCTTGCGGACGGTTTGCCGCAGCTGCTCGGCCGGAAAGCTTTCGGGGCCATCGAGGACAGCAAGTGGGCAAAAGCTTGCTTCTGTTCAAACTCGAAGTACATCTGGACGCTGTTGCCCGTTCCAGCTTTTTTTGGATGAACCGAGATTCGTGCTGATCCTGGGAAGAAGAAAAAAACACCGCGGTTTAGACGATGAAATTACGCAACAGAAGGTAGCGATCCATTCCGGTTGCAGCGCCAACTGCATTTGTAACTGCAGCTGCTGCATGTTGTATCACCGAATCGGACAACTTCAAGAACAGCGATTTTTTTCGAACTAAACATACCATTCCCAGATTTTCACGACCCAAGTGGTTCACCGGCCGAAACTAAATCTCCGCAGTCCGCACACGAATCGTCTCGCTCCCAGTTTGGAAATCGACTAGGCGTAAAAGAAGTACACAGCGGACTCGCCAAACAGCCGCAATTCTCAGTCTCCCGTAACTCCCCGCTTTGATGGACCACTTCCGGACAGCGGTTGCAGCTGCAGCCGCCGCAGCATTGCTCACGGCATTCGTGGATGTTCACGTAAAGTCCAGCGACTGAAGGTGTGCCGGTCATCCGAGTCCTACCCCAGTTTTCCTATATGTACATTGTACAATCCGGTTAAAATATTTTAAAACTATTTTTACTATGTAATTTACATATTACCTTTAGCTGCTGGGTGTTGAACGATGCCCACGGAAAAGACACGCACCAGAACAGGTGATTGAACCAGCTGTTTTAAACACTCATTGGGTTTCGCGACGTAGGCCAAGATCGTGCCCAATTGATTGGTACCATGACCGCGGACAAGTCGTTTTTATCGAGTAGTCTGGCTATCGTTCGAATCGTCGCACAAATATTTCAGCGCGGTCAAATAACGCTTAATAACGCACCTGTGACGAAAAACAACTATGATAACAATGTTTTCCCTTTCCTTCTTAAACAAACCAACTTACCTTGCTTCCGTGATAGAATCGATAGCGCGGAAGTCAGCTCATCGTCTGAGTTGGTTCGACTCTTGACGAGGGCGTTGAAGGAACCGTCCTTTTTGAACGCCGAGGTTGACCTGGTGGTACGGTAAGATGACTGACGGTCTCTGCAGGCTCCAACATTACGGGAACATCCTAAACGGAAGCTCTTGGCCACGGAATTTGCACAATTTCGTCACTTTTAACTGGAAACTACTTTTATGTTGACGCTTTCTTTTGATTTGTTGCGGATGGAGGAAAACTTTGACAGCAACTTGGAGGCAACACGCATATGCGATATTGAATGAGAATGTTGTTAATATTACACAATTTGAGTGTAATAGGTGTTAGGCAAAAACGCGAAGAGGAGTTCTATCAGAACTGTGTAATATTATAACAAATTAACTACACAACCCTTAATTACACGCAGGCATTTTACTACATTTTTAGCTGTGTAGTTGAAACAAGGATTTAATAAGACCCAAATAAACAAACAGAATAAACAAAGGGAAATAAACTTTATTCAATAATAGTAGTTTATGCAACAAGTTGCAAAAAGCGGATTTTTTCAGCACGAGTCGTACATTTATCCAACGAGGTTCACCGAGTTGGATAACTACGAAGAGTGCTGAAAAAAACAAGTTTTGCAACGAGTTCCATACAACATTTTTTGCAATTCCGAAAAACACCCATTGAGTGAAATTATAAGTTAAATTTTCATGTATTTTGTCAATAAATCGTTTTAATCAAAAAAAATGCTAAAAAGTGTTACTTTTCGAAACAAGTGCTGAAAAGTTCAACTTTTCAGCACCCATTTCAGTGCTGAAAAGTAGAACTTTTCAGCATTTATTTTGAAAAGTGTTGCTATTCGATTCTGTTATTTTTGGTACAGAAAAGTAGGCTATTTCGTCGTTCAAGAATGACAGGAAAAGTAAGTAGTTTCACGACGGAATTGCAAAAAAGATTTATTTAGTTTCTTTTCAAAATAAAACAAAACCTTTTCCTACTAAGATAGAAAAAAACGAAAAAAAAGGACCAGTCCAAAACATCTAAATTATGGTTTTTGAAAAAATATCATTAATAAGTTTAACATTGCTTATTTTATATTAAAATAATTACTGAAGGTTAATAGGTCTGTGCATTTAAATAAGTGATTATAAATGTATTGAAACTATCTATGCAATAATTTGCGATTTCAATTCAATTATTCACACCTTGTTTAGCTGCTTTTTGGTTTGTTTGCGTGTAACTGAAGCTTAGCTGCGTTAATTGTTTTAACTTGACACGATAATTTATGTTTCACGCCCGTTTCATGGATAATAATTATAACACCGACCAACAAAATTTCTGAGCAGGCTCATCTCGAGGGCAAGCATGAACCACTCGAAACTTTATGATAAAAGAAGTCTTTTCATCTAAATAATTGATCTTGCGAACACAAACCTGTCACATAAATCATGACATAACCTTGTATTTTTTCAATGTAGCCGCAAGCGATTATGCCGCTAAGTGCTCCAAATATTAGTATAATTAAAGAGCAAATGGATTTTAATTGTCCCACCTCCACCTCTTATGAAATGTCGCCCTCGCCCACCGTCAACCATGGTCAACAACCACCCGCCAAGTAATGGCCTTTGGATACCCGATGAAGCGTGACTATCTGATCAATTGCCAACCAAAGGCCCGCCAAAGGCAAACGAGGGGGACCAACAGCCGACCACAGAGAGTACGGGCGGATTAAAATCAGCTGTGCACTTGAACTCGTTACCGGCACACTTGCTCCGCTGGACGGCCGATTACCACAGAGCTTTGACTCATGGCTGACGATAATTTCTGAAGACCGGTGATACGCGTGAACTTGCTAACCATGGTGTCATCCAGATTGACGTACCGAGTAGCTCCCGGCCATAAGTGGAGACGTTTTTGCGTACACCGACATTATAGTTTTCCACATGGACGGTTAGGTTCAAGATCTCCACGATTGAGTGACTGATGATCGTTTGAAGTTTTTTTTTTTGCGCAACTATGAAACGCAATGGAATAAGTGAGAAAAGTTGCACTTGAAAATTTACTGACGAGTTCAAGTGCACCGAGCTTATACGAAAAGTTTTGGGAATGAGGTTAGATTTATGTAAGTACAAGTAAAGTTAGATTTATAATGCTTCAACATTCCATTAAATTTCCAGCGACAGTCATAAACTGGACACACCACCTTTAAAGGTTGGACAAACAAAAATGCTATGTCCCACAGTAATAGAGTGCTTCACATCACTATTTTTGTGTGACTTTTTGATTTTTTAAGTAGCTCTCCAAGGTTGCAAGGAAGACTATGTAACTCGAAGACAACCAAATTCAACATAAAACTATCACATCATCGAGTAATTTCCTCATGGACTAAATAACGTCCATATTAAAATATCAGTGCTAAATTATTAAAAGGATTTACTACTGTTCAAATATAAGCTCAATCATGAGCATCGACAATGTCAACTGAAAAGTCAAACATCGTAAAAAAATCAGCTCCCAAGCAAAAATCTGAGATCAACCGTATTGAGGCCCAGTTTTCACTTCTTTTACAACAGGTTCGATTCATTCCTGTTTCAGACTTACCGAATCTGAATCCATAATTTGCGAACCTCTAACTGTACATTGCTTCTTTTTTTTGCGGAGATGAGCAACTTTCACCCTTTTTGCTTGGCTCAACAGCTGCGAAATTGCTCGCAAATCAAAACATAATAATAATCCTCTGATATTATCTAACCTGTTTTCAACATGTTTTGAAAAGGTTTGAATCCTCATTTTCGAGAAGAAAAGCACAGAGTTTCTGACGTTTAACAATTTCTAACCAGGGCATCCTAAAAATAACAAGTTAGGTACCCTTGACCTGATGTATTTGTTAGTCAATCATCAAATTTTGCACGTAGGTGTGAAATTTTGTTAAAGAAAAAAAGTTTAAGTTATTTATGTTTCCTTCACCACTTCTTTTTTCAATTCCGTGATCAGGTCAAAATCAGGTACATTTTAGGTACATTGACTTTTTTTGTATTTCGTTTACAAACGTTTTTTTCGTTTACAAACCAAATTTTTTCACCAAAAGGAATCAAGCAGTCGAATAAAAAAAAAGATTTAGTTGATTAAAAGCATAAAATTTACGACTCCATTATAGACTAATTGAGTCGATAAAAATCGTTTCAATCTGTGTTTTTTGTTTGTTCCTTAATTAAATACAATAAAATTTTGTTTATATGGTAGGTGTGACGCTTGCTAATCGTTTCGCATCTCTGATTTTAACAGCCAGGTTAACTTCCCAAGTATAAAAGTGCATCATTTCCACACCTTGCCACATGGTTTTGCAAACGAGTACATTGTTCGACTGCACCAGTGCCCGTGTAAACCACCTGATGGATGCAGCGGCAAGTTGAAAGATTTGCATGTAAAACTAAGTTGTGGAAGACACGCGGCATCAGAGTACATCACCAAGCCCCTCGAGGTGGCCTCCGTTACGACCGAATCGAGCCAGAAAGTGGCGAAATTCCATTGCCCATAATCATACGATCGCTTCGAAATTACATCGGTTAGCCGCAATCAAAGCGGTAAACTTGCGCGAAAATGAATTTACTAAACAAAATTAAACCCAAAATGAGGCAATCGATAGGTTATCGTGGTGGTCAACATTGGCTCGGCTTGAAGGGGTGAGCAATATTTTATCATTTCTCAACTCTGGGTTGCCTCAAAGTAATATTTTATTATGGAAGTAACGCTTTACCTCTTCTTCAGAAAGAAAAAAATGTTCACTGAATGAAACCTTGAAAATATAAAATACTTTTTAATCCAAAATCGAAGCTTACATAACAACGTAATTCAACATTCGTTAAGGATTGGAAAGGCCCACGTAACGAGTGCAACGCGCGGTGACATTGAACTGAGTAGGTACCAGTTTACAGTGCCGTGGCGAAGTTATAATTTTAACTGGCTAGCTGCTGCTGCTGTCACTGTCGTTCATTCCTATAGGTTTTTAAACCAAGGTAAGAATTTATTACCGGTTGATACGTGCGGTTTTTACAGCATAATTACACTAATGGACCACTCCTAATTCCAAACGGAGTGACTTTTATCGGTGGAGAAATCATTTTGTTTCAAGTCAAAATTGGTTTTGAAGTAGCTCGTAGGCGATAGTTATTACTCTGACCTACATAAATTGACCAAAAATTACTGCGCATGCACAACCCGAGGGTAGCATTAACTTTAAGGGTTCAGTGGACGAATCTTTTCGCCCTCTTCGGTAAAGCTGTTCCCTGGAGCACGGACTATGAGCTCATGGTTTTTGAAAAATGCTAAAATCGTTAAGGGGCTGAAAACTGCCAAATACCAAAACACACCGATATTACGGGTTAAAACCTATGTAAAACTTCAAAGTCAATGCCGTTGCAAATATTTTTCAAAGTTCCCCCCCCCCCCACCCCCCCTTTACAATCGGTTCGAAAAATCAGGGGGCTAAAACATATTTTTTAAACTTCAAAATTCAGACAATTAAAAATGCATTTTCCTGTGTTTAAATCATTTTTAGCATGTCTGGGATCGATCAAAAATATTTTCTATTTTTGTGGAATCACAATGTACAGCACCGCAAAAAGTTTTTTTTCGGCGAGAAAAAAATCTCGTCAATAATTGTATATTTTGAAAACTAATGATTGCAAAACAACTGGGCAGTTGTAAAATGCACTTTAAAACATTTTTTATATTCAAATGTTTGTGAACATAGCTTGTTATTTAATCTTTTATATTTTTTTTATTTTTTTTTGCGTAAAATGGTTGTATGGAAAAAAAATAAAATTATTCAAATTTAGTGAGCACCGCTATTTTTCAGATCCTTGTAGGGTCCAAAATAACTCCCCAAAGTTTGGTAACGATTGGTTTAGCCCTCACTTTGCGCAACGCGATTCAATTTTCTATGGGAGTTTGTATGGGAAAACCCATTTTTTGTATTTTGATATTTATAAAATCCACGTAACAAAAACGAACTCGTATTCGGTTGCTCCAAAAAGTGCTCTACAACTTTCCCCAAGAGAGTATGGTGCTAACTTGCTCCTAAAAAAAGATACAGCGTCCTCAAAACTAGTCTTCAACGTTATTTTAGAGCAAAAAACACGTTTTAGACCAGTTTTGATCACGCTGTATCTTTTGACCTACGTGACCTACGCCGTGTTTTTTTTTCGCAAAAACCACATTTAAAAAAAATCATGGATCCGCACCATTTCAACCGATTTTAGCTGTCTTGAACGCAAACGAAAGGGTATTAGATAGGCTTTTAAGAAAAATAGTTGAAAGTTTCAAATATCTAGCCAAACATTTGAAAAGGTCGAATGAAAACTTAAAATGCTGTTTTGAAGGTCTCGGGACCAAAGAGCCTATGTCTAAAAATATTTTTATCGGATTCCTCGGAAAATTCTACATAACTTTTCAAAAAAATTGTGAAGTTATGTTATCAATATTTCGAGATACGATTTTTTTAAAAAATAAAAAACTTGTCTTTCGACACGCCGCGCGCAAAAACGGAAAATGACGAAAACAGGAAAAAAGTCGACTTTTTTTTACTAAAACTGTGATAACTTCAAAATTTAAGCGATGACCTATGCATGTTTGGGTACCAATAGTTGCGTTTTTCAATTACAAAAAGTTATTACCCAAAAATGTATACACTGAAATAAATAAAAAAGTACCAAATTCCTAAATACTAGGAATTTTGGCTCCTTTCCTTATTTCATAATTGGGTTTTTTGGATTACTTAATAAGAAAAAGAGGAAAAAATCCTAGAATTTAGGAATCTGGTACTTTTTTTTTTGTTTCAGTGTAGGTCATCGCTTGAATTTTAAAGTTATCGCAGTTTTAGTAAAAAAAGTAGTTTTTTCCCGTTTTTTGCGTGACGCGTCGCAAAACACGGTTTTTATTTTAAAAAATATCGCATCTCGGAATATTGATAACATTACTTACCATTTTTTGATATGTTATGTAAAATTTTCCGAGGAATCCGATAAAAATATTTTCAGATAAAAGCTCTTTGGTCCCGAGACCTTCAAAACAGCATTTTAAGTTTTCATTCGACCATTTCAAATTTAAGGCTAGATATTTGGAACTTTTAACTATTTTTCCTTAAAAGCCTATTTAGAAACGCTTTCTTTTGCGCTCAAGACAGCTAAAATCGGTTAAAATGGTGCGGAGTTATGATTTTTCGAAAAAATGTGGTTTTTGCAAAAATCGACGAAAGTGGCAATTTTTGAGACCACCCTAACACGGCGTAGATCACCCTAATGGCCAAACAAAAAAATACGGGTGAAATAATGAACCCCCAGAAAAATTTTGAGCCCGATCGGACAACTCGGACATGCTGTTATCATGGGGAATTGCTGAGTTTAAATATAAGATTGCTGTAAAATTTGGCATAAAAATCCGACATTTTGATCATAAGGATATACAGTAAAAAAAACCTTGATAAATTAAATCTGGGAATGTGTACATGGTTTATGCAAGATTTTTTTCTCAATGATAGCATCGACCAACAAAATTTCAGCACAGGCTAAGCTCGAGGGGAAGCATGGAGTTTGGATCCACAAAAACACGTGTACACGGAGAAAAAAGAGTTCCCAAAATCGTGAACAAGCGTTCATGAAAATGAGAACCACGAACAAAATGTTCAAATTCCATGGTACGTTTTTCAAATTCGTACCATGGGATTTGAACACTTTGTTCGAGGTTCCCATTTTCATGAACGCTTGTTCACGATTTTGGGAACTCTTTTTTCTCCGTGATACTTTGAATTTCAAAAATATTTAGACAGGGCTGAATGGTTTTTCTCCAAAGTATGCACCTGTTTCTGAGGACCCCAAACTTCGTTCTTCCCCTCAAGTTGAGCCTGCGCAGTCATTTTTGTCATTTATTGTAGGTCAGTGTAATGTGAGTTCCCACAGGGTGTAAATATTACCCCCTCTTCCTCTGGTGATTGCCGCAAGGTGCAGTTGAAAAAATACAAATGAGCAGAAATGGGTTTAATTATTGCAACTAATAAGAGTGTGATTGTATGTGTACGGAAGATGCAACCTTAAAATAAGCAAATTATGTAGAACAACGACAGTGTGACATCTTACGTTAAGATTGAGTGATGAATTCAATCAACGCACCATTAAAATATTTTGAAACACACTACCGTCAGCAGGGGCGACATTGGATCCGAGGAGTAAGATTGGATCATACACATTTCTGCAAAATTTGTATGACCCTATCTCATCCCCCAGATCCGCAATGTCACCCCTACTGACAGTATATTTAAATATCAACCCATAGAAGCGAAACCGGTTAACTCAGCTAAAAATCAGTCACGAACTGCAGCGATGAATCGCGAATGCGTTTTCGTTGATTTTTCTTCCGTTACATAATCACATCAGATAAGGCCGTTGCCGCGGCCTGCCGATTCCAACCAAATCAGAAACCGTTCCAGACGTTGGCCAACGCTACGGCACGCGAATCTTCACGAACTGACCGATAAAACATGTGCGGAAAACGCTCACTTTCGTTGCGAACCCCGCGAAGCCCACGCACGCCACACAACTACCGTGGAAATGTTGGCCATACCCGAAACAACGCCGAATATGTGTAACATATCAATCAGACACACACACACGCTACGTTTGTGGTATTGTGCATGTTTCTGTTTATGTTTGCGTGCATTGGGCATCGAAAATGCGCCCGAAAAATTTTCCGTGTTACGTGTCGGAAAACAACAGACATTTGCGGTAGCAAATGCAGGAAGCTAATGATTCCTGTTCGTTTGATTTCAACGTGGACTTCGTGAGGGCTAAAACACTATAGTGGGTAGACCAAGAAGCTACCACGCAACAGGTGTACACCTTCGGCACGTGTCTCTCTTCAAGTGCATTGGAAGCGGCTGTTCCGAGGTGGAAACTCGATTGAAAACATTACATAAAACACCTTCTAAGGTGGATTAAGAAAGGGAAAACGATACGCTGTTGATTTGGTCTATTATTGATTGGGTACGCGGCTGGAGAAAAATCATTCAGATTGAGTTTGAATTTCTAAACTTTGGTACACAGTCGGCTGAATTCGTCAATGTGAAGGTCGTTCGATCGACGCATAATAAAGTTGGGTGGGCTACGAGGCGCAGTGACACAGAAAACAGAATACTGACAGCTTCGGCAGAGACTCGTGATATCGAGCTTAATAAACGTCAACACTTAGCAAATTATTTGTTTAAACCTTTCATTGTATAATCTTGTTTTGATGTTAAAGTTTTAGTGTCAAAGGATCTTTTGCTTAGTACAAAATTCAACGTTTATTAGCATTACTAGGGTGGTCATAAAATGCCTATATTTTCAAAAACTTTCCCCGAACCTTAACAAGATGTAGGCAAACAAGTTTAACAGTTGTATTAAACGTTGTTTGATTGTAAATGTTTAGACAACTATTGCTAGAACTTTTGTTAAACAAGTTTGCTACCTGGGGCAAACTTTCTTTAACCCTCTACAGCCCAAATTTTTTTTTCGAGATTTTTTATTTTTCCCGTGTTCAGGAGGTCATTTTGAGCAACTTTTGTTCTACGAAAAAATTCACTTCTCTTGTTTTGTGTTTTTCTTGTTTTATTTTTAGTATTTAAATTTTCAGTTATCTTGTTTAGTTTATGTTTGTTTTTGGTAGTATTTGGCCTATTCTAGCACCTCCTATCATTACATTTTGCCTATCTAATTTTTTCAAGTTTTTACATTCACTTTTTCAATTTTTTACTTGTTTTTCACATTTTCTGCTATAGAATGGCACCATTATCATTTATATTGTAAACAAATGCGTAGAGGCTAGGACACTACAAAAATTACTGCATACTTATTTTTACTTAAAATATAGGAAATGTTAGTAAAAAACACAGCCAAAGTAGAGCCCTAAAAAATGAAATTTTTAAAAACATTGGCAAAGTCACATAAAACAAGTAAAACTTCCAACCCTAAAATTTTCTAAAATTTTAAGAGTTCTTCTGTTCAATGCATTTTTAAGTTCAAAAATTGGTTAAAAATGGATTTTTGGTGATTTTTCAGATTGAAGCCCGTCTGAAGGCGGGGTTAGGTTGTAGAGGGTTAAAAGCTATGTCCAAATAAGCCATTTGCATAATTGGCTAAAAAAACGGAATCGACGTAACACCTTATAATGTGGCCCTCCTAAACCTTGCGGTTTCGTCAACGGATCCACAGGCGTGTATCGTTCTTTTTGCGACAAGACTCCGCCTCCCGGGTCTCCTAAGTGTGAAGGTATGGCACGGGGAGAGGGCACCGAATACCTATATTAACACTTAGAATTTTTGCGTCTGCCTCGGGATTCGAACCGGCGACCTCTGGATTGTGAGTCCAGTGCGCGGTCCGATTGATCCACACAGGCAGACAAGCATAATTGGCTTAACATTCTGAATGCCTGAGAAAATTGTGCTGCATCGTGCAAATTAATTCTTGAAATGTGACAACAATCCCACAAACTCATAAATTTATCAAAACGAAACGAATTATGCAACCAGAAACTAAACCTGCTTCTGACATAAACTAGTGCATTTTATGTTAATATATCCTGCGAGGGTCTTTTTTATTTGTCCCCAATTCGCTTAGGGTCAGGTTGAGTAGCAACCAACGATCATCAGCAAACGTTCCGACAAAACGGTATTCACAACCTCTTCGTTTTACGAGTCGACTCAGTCAATTGAACAATATCTCACTTTCAGTTTTTTTTATTCATCTTCCTAGACTTGGCTTCTTCGGATAAACACTGGGCGGAGTACCTGCCAGCTCGCCGACCAGCTGACTAACGGTGCTTATTCGCCAATTGATGTTCGGCTTTCAAAAAATAAGCCTTTTGATCGCACCAAACTCACACGTTTTATGGCTGCCCATATAGCGATCAATGGGAATATAGGTCTCAGTCGTGTCAAGATTTCTACCGTGCTATTATTCTATTAAATAATACCAACCAACAGCAGCTAATCAACTAACCGTGCGGCTTTTGCTGGTTGGCTGAAGCTCACGTGCAGTGAAACCATACACACTTCACATTTCATCGCCAAGGTTGGGTCGATTTGCTCCGAATTGGTTGCTGGCTGCAAAAATTACTTCACGCGCCGAACAGGTGCCAAAGCGTTTTCACTCAGTCAATCAGACCTAAGGCGTTGGGAAACGTACGAATGAATTGGCTACGCTGCGCCGAGAAGACAATGAACTTGAGAGGAGAGCTTCCGTCCTCAGGGGACTGGTACGGCTAGATGCCGCCGGTCAATCAGTTTCAGACATATCTTAATTGACGATTTTGACCCATATTTTAAAGTTTCGTGTGATGTGGTGTTTGAAAGGCATTTCCAAAATTTTCTTAACTCGTTGATCTACTTGTTAGGTAGCAATTAAGTTTAGAGTTATTTTTTAACTGCCATCGCAATGTTTTCGCTTATAAAAAAATAAATAAAAAATAATGTTTATCCTCATACGATCCTTTAAGCACTTGGGGGCAAATTCCGCAATCTTAAGAAATGTAGTCTCGTCTATTGGATTATTATTTTTCTTTAATAAGTTACTTCTCCAATATAATTATTAGGGAAAAAATACCTATTCTTCGGCCAAATGACAATTTTCACTGCAAAACCAATCAATTTGTAATTATTTGTCTTGATTACACTGACCAACAAACTTGGCAAAAATGACTGCTGCGATATCTCAGGGATAGACCGGTTCGTCGTTGTTGCATACAAGCAAAAATTGCATGCAATATGTGGGAGTAGCGAGAAACACTAGTTCTCCAAGCAAACCTTGGAGAAAACCAATTAGGCCTTGCCTAAATATTTTTTGAAAAATTCAAAATGCACGTGTTTCTGGGGACTCCAAACTTGATGCTTTCCCTCAAATTTTGTTAGTCGGTGTTATAAACATGTTTGAAACAACTTTCAGACAATTATATGTATTCAAATACCGTCATCAGAGGTGACATTGGGTCTGGGGGTGAGATTGGGTCATACAAAAATGCTGAAATTTGTATGACCCAATATCACCTCCCAGACCCAATGTCACCCCTGATGACAGCATGTAATTTTCAGCAACTTACTTACCAGCAAGACTTGGTCAAATTAATTTGAATTTAATTCAATAAGTTGCGTGCATTGTAATGAATAATGTATTAAATTATTTTACTTGTTGTAATTGTAATTTTATTGAAACAATATTCTATTAGTTTGTTGTTATGAATTGCTCATTTTGAATATTTAACAATGAAATTTAATCTGAAGAATCCTTAAGTGATTGTAATGAGTTTAAAATATCATCAAATCATACTTTGTCATTTCACTAAAAGTACTGTTAAAAATAACGTCCACAATTAAGGTTAGAGAAAAAAGGGGTGTACACCCAGAACTGGGCATCGGTATACGAGATGTTTAAGAGCATGGTTCGGTAGTAAAATTGTACTGTGTGCGGACGGAGAGGATAAATCCCGAAATTACCGAGAGTACTTTACTCATGGGTTCATTTTCCAAAAAAGTTCATCTATCAAAAAAAAATACCGGTACCGAGACTCGAACCCAAGACCTTCGGCTTATTGAACCGTGCCTTTGCCGTATGGGCCACCATGGTTCGGTGACTAAGTGGCGGTCATTTGTCCATATAAGCCACTAGATAGGATGAACTCGTCAATGAACGAATGAACACGCGAGAGATCTCGCGTCGGAAAATAGTACTTTCCTCACGTGTCTTTTCGGGAGGACTATCCCCTCGGCCTTTAACTTTGGGTGTAGGGTTTGTTAAATTCCATGTGAAAGGAATAGTAAAAGGGCTTGATATAGAATCTTATATTTGAACAACCAAAAAGTGATATTTTAATTGAAAAAGGATTCGTTGCTAAATTTTATCAGATCGTGGCACCTACTCGCTTAAAATGTTTTTAAAATAGCTGCTAATAAATATCTTCAACTAATCACTTCCTTTTCTCTATTCTTTTTTCAGGTAAACATATTCGTAGTAATTACAAATGAAGCATCCATTCTTCATCAATCAAAAAAGATATATTGCAGGTAAACTACACCCAAAGTTAAAGAACGAGGGGATAGTCCTCACGAAAAAAAAATGTGAGGAAAGTGCTATAGGGACGTGGCGTTACATCGTGCTGCCATCTGGTTTTTTTAAGTGCAAGAGTGGAATAAAGTCGATAAAGTAGTCGGTTTCGATGAGAAAAAGTGGAAAACGTGGTCTAAAAATAGCGACGCCATCCCCCTATTTTGCGAGAGTAAAGATCTCTCGCGTGTTCATTCGTTCATTGAAACAGTTCATCCTATTGAGTGGCTTGTATGGACAAATGACCGCCACTTAGTCACCGAACCATGGTGGCCCATACGGCAAAGGCACGGTTCAATATGCCGAAGGTCTTGGGTTCGAGTCTCGGTACCGGTACTTTTTTTTTTGATGGATGAACTTTTTTTGAAGATGAACCCATGAGTAAAGTACTCTCGGTAATTTCGGGATTTATCCTCTCCGTCTGCACACAGTATCATTTTACTACCGATCCGTGCGCTTTATCCTCTCGTATGCCGATGCCCAGTTCTGGGTGTATCAAATCACTTTTAGGAAAAATAAGTGGAAAATAATAAATCAACCATATCTAATCAAGCTCAAATTTAATGGTGCTGTTGATAATGTAGACAAATGAGAATATATGGAGAGGCGAAATGTTACTCCCGGGTCTCAAGACAAGCTATCAAAACAGGGTACCAATCGAGCGACAAGACTTTGAAAGAATTAGATTGGACTCCCATTCAATTCCTTGAATGTTGGGGGTGGGGCAAAAAAGCAAAAAAGGTAAAAAATAAATAATTTACAGATAATTTTTCCTGCACAAGCTGAATCTCAACCCTAGAATAAGTAGTATCTATAGATAACTGTATCAAATCGTAGCTGAAAGGTATCCCATACCAATGCATTATGTCAATAAGCAAACGAACTGTACATGGATTATTACAACAAATAAATTAAATTAAATGAAATGAACAGGCCATAGTTTCAACTTGGTTTCAATATTTGAATGAAAAAAGTGTTTTGAAATGCATTATAAACCTAGTTGTGCATTATACAGTCTAGTTGTTTTGCAATCATAAGTTTCCAAAATTTCGAAGTATTACCGATTTTTTTTTGTGAGAAAAAAAAAGTTTTTGCGGTGCTGAACATTGCAATTTCATAAAAGTTCAAAATATTTTTAACGAGCTCAAACAAGCAAAATATGATTATCAATGCAGGGAAAGGCATTTTAGATTGGTTTGAGTTGATCAGACTTCTATTTCCATTAAAATTTTCCTGTTTTAACAAAAAAAAAAATTCCCTCTGATTTATCGAACCAATTTTGAAGGGGGGATGAGATCGGAAGAGATTTCAACCTAATAACCTGGTTTAATAATGTTCAAAGAATTCTTTTAATTAACACCTAAACTCCCAAGCTTTATATAGAAATGTCCCTTTTTCTCGAGCATGGAAGTCAAGATTCTAATCTAAATATGTTTTAACCGTCGAATTTTCAAGATGTTTTACACAACAGTTCAAAATTGCTGCCTATATACGCACGTTTATCCAATGTTTAACTTTGAAAAAAAAAATGAGATTGTCTAATTTTGGATAAAACTTCGGCAGCAAATTAACAGTTTAATTAATCAATTAAATGACTAACAAAAATATTGTTTTATCAAAGCCAAAGTTCCCTTTGATAGTGTCTAAGCGTTTCATTTGATAGTGAACGAGTAAACGAGTTATTTACGGGTGTTAAACTTCCAAACTATAACCATAATGATTGAAATATTAAACGAACCTATACTTCCAATCCAGCTTGCTTTTGTGCAAATACAGCGACAGGATCGGCACGTCGGAGATCTCTGTTTCGTGGCCACCCGCCTCCAACAGCAGCACCTTCCAGTCGCTAATTTCGGACAGCCGCGACGCTACCACGGCTCCCGCTGACCCGGCTCCGACGACGATAAAATCGTACTCGCGGTTAACCTCCTTCATGTTGAACGGTCGATTCTCGGGATCAAACAGGTCATAGTTGTAGTACGCCAGCGATGCAATCAGTATCGGTATGATGGCGAGCTTTCCCACGCCGACGATAGCCGTGGCCGTTTTGATGGCCGCCGCCACGGTAGCCGTCACGGCTGTCACGGCCGGAGCCGCCTTCAGAGCCGATCCTCCCAGCAGGGGGATCAGCTTGATAAACGGAATTCCCGGTATCACCATGTTGACGCACTCACTTTCGATAACAGTACACAAATTCAAAAATCAACAAACACTTTCTACTAAATCTTGGATTAGGCCAGTATCACGCCTCCCCAAATCAATAACCAAACACCATATTCATCATCGATTCATCTTCGTATTCTACACCGTGTCAAAACACACTCCTCCAAAGGTGCAACGTTCGCACCCGTAGTGTATCTTTCCTCCGATTAGCAAACCATTAGTCGTCTAAGCAAATCTGTAAACTAACAAGTGAAGAGAAAAAAAAATATGAAAAAAATCCCGCGCGAAAATGATGCAACCGACAGTTTACACACTTTGTAGTACAACACCGATCGCGAAAGGTAAACTCCGCCGACGACCCGCTCCGTTCGACGTTCGTATCGTGAATGAGGCCCCGCCAAACTTCAAACTTTTGGCCGCAAACCTCGGTGTGCATCGCGTGGAGTTCGCGTCCACTTCTGGCCGAGCCTATGCTCTCATGCGAGGTATACCTACCAATAGGCTAAAATAAATAAGAGAACGTGCAGCACACCAAAACCGACCGGCAGAGAAATCGACTGACTCGAGACTCGAGAAGTATTTTCCATCCACGCGGTCGACTCACGAGGAAAACTTGTATGTCAGAAGACGCATTGGGCAATACCGGCTCAACCGTGCTCAGCTGTGAGCTACAGAGGAGAGAACATAAACCAGTTTGGAACATTCTTAGCCTCGGGTCTCGTGGGTAGAAACTTTTGAAGTTTCTCCGATTTGATGCGCCAGTCAAATGTGCAATTAGCATTTAACGCATTTACATTCCATATGTTCCTTAAGATAATGTTTTAACTGAATTGCGGTTTGGAATTAAAATTATGTTTTTTTAATAGTAAAAAAGTTTAACTATTTTGATAAGTGCCTGATTGCTTGTTTTAATTTTATTATTTCTATTGTCATCCGATCAACGTGATCATTTGATAACTCGTCCGCTCGTAATTGATATATAAAAACTCGCTTGGATCGTCCCTTTCAGAAGAACCCGAAGAGTCTTCCACTAAACCTTTTTTTGCTAGGATGCTCCCGGCATTGTCTAAGTTACGTAAACAAAAATTGCATGAAAGGAAAAATGAATATCTCTATCAGCGCCAACGACCAATCGTAAATTCTACAGGTTGGTTTGCCGAATGAATTCGAATGCTCGTTCGCACCACGAGAGTGCACGGTCAATTGGGAGCAGTTTTTCATCGTGGAACCCAGTAACGCCCTCGGCAACCAAGGGTTTATTCTTGTCTGCTTGTGGTCCTATGATAAACGGTTAGGGGAAGGTGGGGCAAGACGACCATATGGGGAAAGAGGAATAATCGCTCGTACGGCCGTAATTTTTACAATTTTGATTATTTCCAGTATGAGGAATTGTTGCTAGCAGTGCAATTAGCTGATTCTACTACCACATAACCGCCAAAACGACGTAAACGCCACGGGGCATAAGATTTAATGAAGTTTTTTTTAAAAACCTTCGCTTTCTAATAATATTTGGAAAGTACAAAATAAGGCTTAGGGTTCGTTATAAGGCTCATTTTATCAAAATGCTATTTTTCCTAGATCAGTAGTGTTCCAACCAATGATTTGCACCTATTAGAAAGTATGATTTAACTTTTGGTTATTTTTGTTGAGAGCTTTTAAAAAATCTTGTTCAGGTGGGGCAAGTGTACCATATGGATTTTTAGTATGGAAAAAAATACGAATTGCTGCAACAACATATTTTATTGGGAAATAAATACAAAAAAGTTCTTAAAAACTGATAAACAATTGTTTAAAAAAAATGTCTATACAAAATAAAGTGATACTATGAAAATTTACTATTTATCATCTAAGTAATTATTTTTTTCGTAAAAACGATCAAATTTTTAGTAAAATATTATTATTTAACCTAAAAATGAAAGAAACGTTTCAAATACATTCTAATCTGATGTTTCAAAGTGATAGCAGTTCACTTGTTAGCAAATTAACATGTTGTTTCATGCATTGTTCCTCTTGCCCCAACGGGTTGTTCGTCTTGCCCCACTAGTTGAGTAGAACGTACGGAAAATCAAAAATTTTAAAATCGTTTTTTAACATTGAAAAACAGGATTTTTTCAAAATTTGTTCTATCAAAGTCTTAGTCAAGACCTGAAATAAGATGATTATGAAAAAATCCGACAGATTTTTCAACGTTTTTAATGGGTTTTAACGAGCATTTTCTTAGCTTGTTACACTCGCCCCACTTTCCCCTATTTTGTTTGCCACATGACCTTTTACCACTGATTAGCAGTAGTCATTAGGCTCGACATTGATTTATGATTTTGCCTTATTTCCGAGCAAGCTGGAATGTGATACCCACCAATGCGACGGAGCAATTATTTCAAGGCGTTTGTCTACGTAAAAAAACAGCAATTACCTACCGTGAGTCTAAGAAACGCATGAAAGACTTGACGTTGGTCGATGATGCCTAGAAATTTTCAAACAAGAGTTCTTCGGTTCAAAAACAGATTTATTTCTCTATAAATTCTTTTATATCATTGGCTAGTCCATAAGATCCCATATTATTTGGGAAAGGAGTCTCATCACTCATCCAACTGATAGATTTTACCGTTCACTGGTCTATGATCCTTAACTGATTCATAAAACTTAACCCTCTAAAACCCAACCCCGCCTCCAGACAGGCTTCGATTTAAAAAAAAATCGCCGAAAATCAATTTTTCATCCTATTTTTGATCTCTTAACATTTTAGAAAATTTTAGGGCTGAAAGTTTGACTTGTTTTATGTGACTTTGCCAATGTTTTAAAAATGTATTTTTTAGTGGTCAGATTTGCCTGTGTGTTTTACTATCATTTCCTATATTTTAATTAAAAAGAAGTATGCATTAATTTTTTGTAGTGTCCCAGACTATGCCTTTATGCATTTTTTTACAATTTCAATGATAATGGTTTTCTGCCATTCTATAGCAGAAAAATTGAAAACAATCAAAAAATTAACTGTAAAAACATGAAAGAATTAGATAGACAAAATGTAATGATAGGAGATGGTAGAATAGGCCAAATACTACCAAAAACAAATAAATACTAAACAAGGTAAAAGAATTAAAATACTAACAATGAATCAAGAAAACATAAAACAAGAGAATTAAAGTTTTTCGTAGAACAAAAGTTGCTCAAAATGACCTTCAAACATGAAAAAAATAAAAATAAATCGAAAAAAATTGGGCCGTTAGCTTAGCTGATAACTCTATTCTTATTTTTGTTTTACTACCGTCAGTAAGGATGACATTGAGTTTAGAGGG
Source organism: Culex pipiens pallens (assembly GCF_016801865.2). Taxonomy (NCBI): domain Eukaryota; kingdom Metazoa; phylum Arthropoda; class Insecta; order Diptera; family Culicidae; genus Culex; species Culex pipiens. The sequence continues at coordinate 111,761,297 of NC_068939.1, forward strand.
TGAGAAGATTGGGTCAAAGTGATTTTTACGGGATTTTTCAATTTCAATTTTGTTACCTTCTCAATGTAAATGAATTTCGTTCAATGGGTTGTTAAAGGGCCATCTTAAGAAAACTTTGGAGAACAATTTACGTTCCTAGAACAAATCTTGTCATTTTAGCAGCTGCCAAAAATTACCTCTAGAAAAATCAACCTTTTAATAGCTGTTTTTTTTTTAATTCCTCGAATTGTTTTGAAGTTACTAAATGTAAAAAAAGCATTTCAATACGATTTCCTCGAACAAGTTGATTATTAGTTGCTGAGATATCGACATTAAAAAATGGTGGGTTGTTTTGGTGAGACTTAGAAAACTTCAATTTTCGTGTTTCTTTTCCTTAAAGCGGTTGTATCTTAACAACCCTAGATCCAATCTTCGATGTCTCTTAGACAGTGTTGAAAATCCGACGACTATGATTAATTTGGCGATTAATCGCTGCACGTTACACCTCACGAGTAAGACTGCTGAGAATAACACTACTCGACAAAACAAAACTTGTGTCATGGGATTCACGATATCTCATCGGTTCCTCAGATAAAAGGCATCCCCGAATCCGATGCAATCGACAGAATTTGATTTTATGTCCACGCGGACTGATGCGAATCTGGTAAATTTTTTAACATAAAAAATCGAACAATTTAAAAAAAACCATGCGTCTCCTCCCAACTATATGAGCCATCTACAAAAATATGGAAGCGCCTGGTGCATAGCCATTTCCTTTAAGCACAACGGAAACAACCAATACAAATGTATAAAAAAGTTGTCAAGTTCGGGGGGTCCACAGCTAGCATTTTGTGTACGATTATAAAAATAAATATTAGAAGTTTAAAATCACAACATTTTTTTTAAATTTATTTGTTTACTAAAATTTTATGATTCTCAAAGGTCTATGGGTACTTCGGGATGTCCATGGTCATCCAAGGACTCCCTGGAGTTAAGATCTACGAGTCTACCGCCGTAACAAGCAAGAGGTCGTCGGATTTTGACCCCGGATCATGTGCGTATAGCATCAGTGGATATGGTAGACTACTATATGAATGTAATGGGATGTCCATGGTCATTCAAGGACTCCCTGGAGTTAAGATCTACGAGTCTACCGCCGTAACAAGCAAGAGGTCGTCGGATTTTGACCCCGGATCATGTGCGTATAGCATCAGTGGATATGGTAGACTACTATATGAATGTAATGGGATGTCCATGGTCATCCAAGGACTCCCTGGAGTTAAGATCTACGAGTCTACCGCCGTAACAAGCAAGAGGTCGTCGGATTTTGACCCCGGATCATGTGCGTATAGCATCAGTGGATATGGTAGACTACTATATGAATGTAATGGGATGTCCATGGTCATCCAAGGACTCCCTGGAGTTAAGATCTATGAGTCTACCGCCGTAACAAGCCAGAGGTCGTTGGATTTTGACCCCGGATCATGTGCGTATAGCATCAGTGGATATGGTAGACTACTACATGAATGTGTTGGGATGTCCATGGTCATCCAAGGACTCCCTGGAGTTAAGATCTACAATCGATGTAAAGTTTTAAGTTTGAACGACGAACAAAAGTCCTTGCTTACCACTTTAGCCAAACGGCGACCTCTTTTTTTTACGGCGGTAGACTCGTAGATCTTAACTCCAGGGAGCCCAAGACATTCATACAGTAGTCTACCATATCCACTGATGGTATACGCTCATGATCCGGGGTCAAAATCCGACGACCTCTTGTTTGTTGCGGCGGTAGACTCGTAGATCTTAACTCCAGGGAGTCCTTGGATGACCATGGACATCCCATTACATTCATATAGTTGTCTACCATATCCACTGATGCTATACGCACATGATCCGGGGTCAAAATCCGACGACCTCTTGCTTGTTACGGCGGTAGACTCGTAGATCTTAACTCCAGGGAGTCCTTGGATGACCATGTACATCCTTACACATTCATATAGTAGTCTACCATATCCACTGATGCTATACGCACATGATCCGGGGTCAAAATCCGACGACCTCTTGCTTGTTACGGCGGTAGACTCGTAGATCTTAACTCCAGGGAGTCCTTGGATGACCATGGACATCCCATTACATTCATATAGTAGTCTACCATATCCACTGGTGCTATACGCACATGATCCGGGGTCAAAATCCGACGACCTCTTGCTTGTTACGGCGGTAGACTCGTAGATCTTAACTCCAGGGAGTCCTTGGATGACCATGGACATCCCATTACATTCATATAGTAGTCTACCATATCCACTGATGCTATACGCACATGATCCGGGGTCAAAATCCGACGACCTCTTGCTTGTTACGGCGGTAGACTCGTAGATCTTAACTCCTGGGAGTCCTTGGATGACCATGGACATCCCGAAGTACCCATAGACCTTTGAGAAACATAAAATTTTAGTAAACAAATAAATTTAAAAAAAATGTTGTAATTTTAAACTTTTAATATTTATTTTTATAATCGTACAAAAAAATGCTAGCTGTGGACCCCCCGAACTTGACAACTTTTTTATACATTTGTATTGGTTTTTTTTTTTTGAATTAAATATACTTTATTGAATCTTTCTTATAATAATTACATTTGGTTTACATAATAAGTGGTCAGCTGTGGCTCTTCAGCTTTAATTTGCTTTTCGTGATTTAAACACTGTTCATTTTCATAACTTTAAAAGTATATGATTTATCATTTTTGTAACACTAGGTACAATGAGGAAAAAAAAAAATGTTAAGAAAACATAACCTAACCTAAAACTAACTTAAACTTACAATCAACTAAACCAATCCTTGAATCAAGGGGTATTCAGAAATAGCACATTTTTCCCTGAATTTCAAACATTTTTCTTGAATCTTCTGATCCAACATTTTTACTTCTGCTAATTCATGAACCTCACTTGATCTTGTCCAGCCAGGAACATTCAAAACCATTTTGAGTACCTTGTTTTGGACACGCTGGAGCTTCAATTTATGAGTTCTAGCGCAACACTCCCAAACAGGTACTGCATACTCAATAACGGGGTAAATTATTTGTTTGTAAACTGTTAGCTTATTTTTCAAAGAAATCTTTGATTTTCTGTTAATTAAAGGGTACAAGCACCTGATGAGAATGCTGCACTTGTTCAATATTTTGTCTACATGCTGCCGAAACAAAAGTTTCGAGTCAAGAATGAGACCTAAATAGATAACTTCCTTTGACCAGGGTATCGAAACATCATTCATTTTGATCAAAACATCATCCTTTGGGGCAAATCTGGCCGATTTGGAAAGAGGAAAAATGATGGTTTGAGTTTTTGCTGCATTTATACGAATTTTCCAGTCGCCAAAGTATTCGGAAAGAACGTCAAGACCCTTCTGAAGACGGCCAACTAAATATCTGGTTATTTTACCCTTATAAATAACGGCAGTGTCATCAGCAAAAAGTGACAACACACCATTACCAGGAAGAGTAGGCAAATCAGATGTAAAAATATTGTACAGAAGTGGGCCAAGAATACTTCCTTGGGGAACCCCAGCATCAATGTTGAATAATCCAGAAGCAATCCCATTCAGAAAAACCCTGAACGATCTCTCCGAAAGATAGTGCTGGATAATTTTGATTAGATACATTGGAAAACCGTACAAATACAGTTTATGTATCAAACCATCATGCCAAACATTGTCAAAAGCCTTCTCAACATCCAACAAAGCCATAGCAGTTGATTTAGACTCAAGCTTGTTCTGCTTGATGATTTTAGTTACTCTCGTAAGCTGATGAGCAGTATTATGTCCCTTACGGAAGCCAAACTGCTCATTCAAAATTATATTATAATCGTTGGTAAAATCCAAAAGCCTTGAATAGATGACCTTCTCAAAGAGTTTGGACAGACTACTCAAAAGACTAATGGGACGATAACTTGTTGGCGATGTTGGATCTTTTTGAGGCTTCAAAATTGGTATGACTTTGCCCAGTTTCCAATTGGTGGGGAAGTAACCAAGTTGCAAACATTTATTGAAAATATTGGCTAGATGTTGAAAGAACTGATCACTCTGTTTTTTCAACACTAGATTAAAAATGTTATCAAAGCCAGGAGCTTTCATATTTTTCATTTGTTTTACTGCAACTTTGACTTCCTCACCAGAAACATGGGAATCTGCAGGAAATTCAAAGGTAGAGTTATTAATTGTTGAAATACTATTGGCAACTGATGTTTCTTTACGGCTGGTCATGGAAGTGCCAAGATTATGAGAACTAACAAAATGAAGCCCAAGTGCATTTGCCTTTTCCTCGGATGTAATCAAGGGAGAATCCTCAACAATAAGAGGAGGAATAGGCTTTGGTTTGTTTTTAAGAACTTTAGAAAGTTTCCAAAATGGTTTTGAATAATTCCCAAGCTGGCTTACATGTTTTGAAAATTCTTGATTTCTGATATTGTCAAGTCGGTCTTGTATGATTTTGTTCAAATTGTTCACTGAAATCTTTTTGTCATAGTCCCCAGTCCGTTGATATTGTCTCCTATAAACATTCCTTAGTCTTATCAAGTGTTTAGTATCTACGTCAATATCAGTTACCTTAAAATTAACAGGAACCTCCCGAACGTTGGCAGCCTCTGCTTGGTTGATAGCCTGCTGGATCACCTCCAGCGAACGATCAATATCGGCAGAAGTTTCCGGGTGTTGATCATAGTCGATGTTTCTGTCGACCACTTGCTGAAACTGCTGCCAGTCAACGTTGTGGTAATCTTTCCGGGTTGGTTGCCGCTGCGGAGTAACGGAAGCTCCAACCTCCACAACCACCGGATAGTGATCAGAACTCAGCTCTTCAAACACCTCAGGATGAGCCACGTTCTCAGCCATATTGGTAATGAAGAAGTCGATGATTGAGTGATTCCCAGACCGAGCCACCCTCGTTGGACGATCTGGACTCACAACGTTGTAGTATCCGTTTTGCAGATCGTTGTGCAGAATCACTCCGTTCCGATTCCTCCTGCTGTTGCCCCAAACTTCATGCTTCGCGTTGAGGTCACCAGCGATGATGTACTTTGCGCTCCGCCGTGTCAGCTTCTGGATATCGCTCTTCAGTTTTGCTGCTGAACCATCTCTGGAATTCACCTGACGTGGGCAGTATGCAGCAATGAAGAGTACTGGGCCCACCGAAGTGGGAATTTCCACCCCAACGGCCTCGATGATGTCCAGCTTGAAGTGTGGCAGCCGGCGTGGCTTGAGATCACGATGAACAGCGACAAGCACACCTCCTCCTCCAGAGGTGGTCCTGTCGAGCTGCGTCGCGATCTTGTAGTTTTGCAGATAAACTTTTTCACCGGGCTTCAGATGAGTTTCCGTGATGGCAGCTACGTCGATCTCCTTCTCGCGAAGAAAATCAACCAGCTCTAAGTTCTTCCTCCTAATGGAGCAAGCGTTCCAATTCAGCATCTTGAGGGACCTACGATCCATACTGGATGACGAACGAGGTCAGCACTTCAATCTGCTGGGTCTTGGTTTTGCATCCACGCAGTGCAGCGGACATCTGTTTGAAAATATTGAGGAGTTCGGTTGAGGTGTAAAGATCATTACCATTTTCCTCAACTGCTGGTTCTTGGGTTGGTCTTGGCTCCTGGCTGAAGCCCGGTGGTGACGGTCTCGGCTCCTGGCTGGAACCCGGCCGCGGTTGATTCATCTCAGCTCTCTTCCTGGGATCCAACGGCAACGGTGCCAGGTTCGGGACCTGCCGTCGCGGTTGAAGAGGTGGAAAATTTTGCTCCACCAGGGCTGGAGGAGTTCTACGACGCTGAGGCTGATTCTTCGTCGATGCTTGCTGCCGAATTTTCACGAACTCAGCTCTCTTGGGGCACTTTCGGTCGGTTGACGAGTGCTCACCGTTGCAGTTGAGGCACTTCACCAGCGAATCTTGGATGCACTGGGATGTGATGTGCGCATCGGTACCACATTTGGCGCAACGACGCTTCAGGTGGCAGTTCTTACCTCCGTGCCCGAAACCCAGGCAGTTGAAGCATTGTGTGACGTCACGGTGCACTGGTCGGTATCGCTCCCACGACACGATAATGTTGAAAACCGCTCGGATTGCCTTCAGCTCAGGAAGCGTCGTCGATCCCTTAGCCAAATGCAGCAGGTAGAGCTGGTCACGGTACTTGATGTCTTTGTTGCGACATCATGGGTAAAGTACTCCGCCTCGTTTTCGGTCAAGTAATCCTTGACCAGTTGATAGTGCTGCCTGGATTGCACCAGCACCTTAAATCCGTCCTGACACAGACGAATGTTGCCTTGGACTTTCCCAGACTTGATGAGTTCAACCAGCCCCGCTCGAAAGTCGATCGTTGCTGCTGATTGCCTCACATAAAAAGGAGGCAGTTTCTCCTTTCGCTGTTTCACTTCATTCTCCTTTGCTTCCGCTACCTGGTCCTCGTCAGGCAGTCCAGCGAACTTGTTGTTCTTCAAAAGCTGCTCCTCGTGCGACGAAGAGTTCTCCTCCTCCTCATCCATCGGTACAGTACCGTCGCTCTTTTTCGTCTTTTTGCTGTTCGATGTCACTTCCAAAAGCACCTTCCTCTTGGAAATCCCCGGTTTTTGGCCATCAGTTGAGGCCTCAACCTTCCTTTTGGAAATTCCCACTTTTTTGCCTGCTTGAGCCGCAGGTAGGGCGATATTGCCGGCGTTTTGCGCCGGGACGCGACGAGTCATGTTGAATCAGACAACCTTCTCCAACGAATGCTCGGATAACAATGATTTGTATTGGTTGTTTCCGTTGTGCTTAAAGGAAATGGCTATGCACCAGGCGCTTCCATATTTTTGTAGATGGCTCATATAGTTGGGAGGAGACGCATGGTTTTTTTTTAAATTGTTCGATTTTTTTATGTTAAAAAATTTACCACATTCGCATCAGTCCGCGTGGACATAAAATCAAATTCTGTCGATTGCATCGGATTCGGGGATGCCTTTTCTCTGAGGAACCGATGAGATATCGTGAATCCCATGACACAAGTTTTGTTTTGTCGAGTAGTGATAATCTTTATTCTCAAATTGCCACGACTAGCTGTCATTCGTCAAGAGTGCAGACGATGATTGTAACAACCCATGACTGCTGGTGTTAAATGGGGAAAATTATAATCAGATCGCAGCAAGTTGACGACTAAACCCAATCATTCAAATTTTTATTCGTCTATGCCACAGCCAGCGATCAAGTGTCAGTCGGGAAAGAAACGATCAAAGCATACTCAGAGGGCATTTCTTCAGGCAATCGTTATTCGCTCGAAGTGATTTTTTTCAATTGTCTTAGACAATTTTATAGACCGAGCCACGTAGCCTAGTGGTAACGCTTCCGCCTCGTAAGCGGTAGATCGGGGTTCAAATCCCGGCTCGGACCAACACAACTGGTGATCTTTTCCCTTCTGGATTCGATTGCTTAGTAAAGGGAAGGTAGTGTATCGTCACAAACTGGACCTTATCACGACACCTTAGGAAGACAACCTATGGAATGTTAACATTAACCGTAACATGTTAACATTAAGTTGATAAATAAACTGTCACTGAATCCGCTTTGTAAATGCCGGCCCCGATACTCTTCATGTGTGTTCCCCTCAGGAACAGGGAAAGATTTACTTTTTTTTTTTTTACTTTAGACAATTTTATAGCAAATTTTCTGAACATTAAAAAAAAATATTTTTAGAGATGGTCACTTATGGTCACTATTTTTAAAAATCGAAAAACTGCAAATATTTCGCAAAAATCAAACTTTCGGTGGCTATATCTTGAAAACAGAGCCCTTTATCAAAAAATCTGTGGAATACTTTTCGATTGGAAATTTAATTTTACATTAAAAAATTACGTCAAATTTGTTTTTGCATAAAATTTAGATTTTTCCAAAAATCACTATTTTTTTAAATTTTATAACTTGGCGGCAGATTTTTGACCATGTTTCTCTGTGGCTTAAAAGTTGCGGGTTGTTGTCCCCAAAAACATATAAAAAAATCTCGAAAATCAAAAAATACGTATTTTGGGAAATTGAGTTTTTGTGAAAAAAAAAGTTGATTACAAAATCTGCAAATTAGTACCTATTTTTTCTCAATAGTCCTCAACAATACCTACAACTTTGCCGAAGACACCAAATTGATCAGAAAATTCACTCAAAAGTCACTGACCTTGACATTCAACGTTTGACATGATAAATAATTTTCTCCATAGAACAAATGTTGAGCGCCATTCATTTAAGATTCACAGTTATTGCACAAGTGTTAATAGGTGAATGGAAAATTTCAAAAATGTTGAGACACAAGCTGATCATCAACCTTTTCAAAAAGATGTGGTGACTTTTTGGTTAGTTCAGTACCTCTCACGAAGGTACAGTATTGAGCAAAAGTTTTAGTTGTTCGCCAATCACGAGTTGTAATGACATATTCATTGTTGGTTTTATTCATTTTCCCTGTACTGTACATGCCATGTGAACCTGATCTGTGTCATGAAGTCCAACAATACTTTCGAGCCGGTTAAGCGTAAACAACTTTTGTCGCAAAACCACTCAAAACTGTAAGAAATCGGTGAATCTGAGTGTCCTGCTGGTGGTAGTTCAACCGTAAGTATACTACTTACATTTTATAGGTCGCCAGGCCCCGAAGGTGTGTACTGCACCAACTTGCACTTTTACTCACAGCCGAGCGAAAAAGAACCCTGTTCACTTGCTGAACTTGTCTGCGGTGGAGATGATGGCTGTTGTAAACACCACGAGATTTCGCCATTCTTTTTGTAGTATGAACTCCGTGCGCTGGACTCGTTTAGTGCAAGTGCAGCTAGTCGCCACTGCAATCTGTCCAGGCAACCGTAAACCGGCTGGGTGATCGGCAGAGTACTGCAGCTCAGAACAGCAATCTCTGAAGCCGGTTATCTTTCTTTGGCCTTCCAGCGGAGACTGTCCCTGTGTACGCTGAAGCACAAGGTTTGAAAACTCGTATGATTGACGTAAAAAATAATAAAAATTGTTTTGAAATTCAAAAAAATATATGAAGATTGGTTTACTCATGATACATAACATTAATATTTCTAATAGCCAAATGGTTTCACTCCTTCAGTTTTACAGTGTCAAATCGGTTACTCTAATTTTTACTCAACAATGGATAGAATTCTTAGAACCAATCAGAGGGGTAAAAGAACGATACAA
>NC_068939.1:111770571-111858071 GCF_016801865.2 Culex pipiens pallens
TCGCGATCGTCACGGGACGTTACACTTTGGTCGTAAAGTCAATCTATCCCAATGATATGCTCGATTACGGTTTTGTTGCTTGAGTGAACCTTCAAAGTGGCACTCGCTTCGGCACAGCTCTTAATAATAGACAAATGACGAAAAACGAACCCTTTGGAATCGTGTTACTTACATTCGAAAGATAATCCACAACTGTAGCCCTTTTTGGTCGTCCATGTCTTCAGGAGGTTCGCGTGCCGCTGCTGCCAGTGTCTCTCCAAGTTGATTGCGCCCCTCACTCCAGAAATAGATCCTACACGATATGTTGTTGTTGCTGTTGCTGCTTGTGCCGGCTGACGTGCCCACAAGATAATCGCTCAAATTGCTCAATAATTGTAACACTTGTTGATTTTCTTCTTTTGTTGTTCGCCTTCGCTGCCCGTCAGTCTGTTACGAGTTGTCACTTGCTGGCATTTTTCTCTAGCTGTTTTTCTCACCCCGGTGGCCAAATTGTTGCCTCATACGTCGTAAGCTTCTTTGTGCACTTTTTAAAAGGTTTTAAGGGGGAAAAAAGTCTCTTCTAGCCGTGTTTCACGTTGCAATTTTCTCACAAAGACAAGTTTCTCCAAGCTTACTAACGTCTCTCAAACTTCACTCAACGTGTGCTGCTGCCGTAACGGCAGGCCGTGTTCTGTCTCGAAAGTCTTGCAAAATGTTCGTTTTCCTGTGCACAGTCCTCTGGGTGTAGTCCGTTCACGTTGCTGAAGTTTTTTTTGTTAAGATTCGATTGCCGCCAAAAAAGCGTTGGATTCTTCTCGCTCGGAAACCTGGAAAATCGACGTTCTCAAAGAGTGAATGACCGCACCGTTGCCCGTCGAAAGGTCGAGAATCTCGGAACTGCTTCGGGGGAGGTGTTCTAACCATCGGAAGAGGATAGATTTCGTGTGTGGAGTGTGAACTGTGAAGTCAAGTGCGTGATTCTAACAATTGGCTGGGAGTTGGCTTCCGTTAACCCCGAGGGAGGTATTGGACGAGTCGATGATGGCGTGTTCAACGGACTTGCACGCAATTCGACAACGGTGCCCTCGAGGGTGACCTGACTATAGACTATAGCAAGGTGTTGCGAGGACTTTTGGTTTCGATGGTCTTGTGAGGTTTCGTGCGAGAAGTGTTGCGAGATGGCTTGATATGAAATATGGAAGTTGAATGAAATAAGGCAACATTTGTGTTGCTTCAAGAAGCGTCAGAAGTTGCATCCAGCGTTAATATCTCAATTGACTCACTATGTTTCTCAGATTCAATGAACTTATTTATTTTGAAAAAAAAAAGAAAATACTAAATTCATGTTGTTTTCAAGAGGCGTGTTAACTAATTTATTTCCAATATTTTTTTTTTCGGAAAACTTAAAAAAGTTAATTTTTTTATTTTATTACAAATGCGTCTTTTCTTTTTTCAAGCAATGTCTAGGGACTGTAAAGTCATAACATGGAATTTCGGTCGCTCTCTTCAACGGCATAATAAAAAACTAACTTAATCCACCTATGTGGTTGATGCCTTCCTCACTTTTTACCAACAATGGGTAATATGAGTGGTTTGGGCACATATCTCAGCTATTTTTTTAGACCCAGAAAAATAAGTACACAGATATAACTAAAGTGGTCATAACTCGAGACAAGGTTGCCAAATCATCAATGTTGTGGACTCGTTGGAAAGGTTTTTCGATTACCTAACCAACAATTGATTAGATGATGGATCCGGACATGGTTTACATACATTTAATTGAGATCCGGCTTCAAAAAAGTACATAAATATCACATAAGTGGGCATAACTCGAGACAGGGTTGCCAGATCTCTAATGTTGTGGACTCGTTGGAAAGGTATCTCGATTACCTAACCAACGATGAGTTGGATGATGGATCCGGACATTGTTTACATAAATTTAATTGAGATCCGGCTGTAAAAATGTATATAAATATCACTTAAGCGGTCATAACTCGAGACAGGGTTGCCAGATCTTCAATGTTGTGGACTCGTTGGAAAGGTTTTTCGATTACCTAACCAACAATTGATCAGATGATGGATCCGGACATTGTTTATATACATTTAATTGAGATCCGGCTTCAAAAAAGTACATAAATATCACATAAGTGGTCATAGCTCGAGACAGGGTTGCCAGATCTTCAATGTTGTGGACTTGTTGGAAAGGTCTCTCGATTACCTAACCAAAAATAGGTCGGATGATGAATCCGGACATCGTTTACATACATTTAGTTGAGATCCGGCTGCAAAAATGTATATAAATATCACTTAAGCGGTCATAACTCGAGACAGGGTTGCCAGATCTTCAATGTTGTGGACTCGTTGGAAAGGTTTTTCGATTACCTAACCAACAATTGATCAGATGATGGATCCGGACATTGTTTACATACATTTAATTGAGATCCGGCTTCAAAAAAGTACATAAATATCACATAAGTGGTCATAGCTCGAGACAGGGTTGCCAGATCTTCAATGTTGTGGACTTGTTGGAAAGGTCTCTCGATTACCTAACCAAAAATGGGTCGGATGATGGATCCGGACATCGTTTACATACATTTAGTTGAGATCCGGCTGCAAAAATGTATATAAATATCACTTAAGCGGTCATAACTCGAGACAGGGTTGCCAGATCTTCAATGTTGTGGACTCGTTGGAAAGTTTTTTCGATTACCTAACCAACGATGGATCGGATGATGGATCCGGACATCGTTTACATGCATATAAATGAGATCCGGATATATGTAAAAATACATTTTTATACATAACTTTTGAACTACTTATCGAAACTTCAAACAATTCAATAGCGATGTATGGGACCCTAAACCAAGTCGAATGCAACTGGTTTGGTCAAAATCGGTTCAGCCAGTGCTGAGAAAACTCAGTGAGAATTTTGGTCACATACATACATACACACACACATACACACACACACATACACACACATATACACACACAGACATTTGTTCAGTTTTCGATTCTGAGTCGATATGTATACATGAAGGTGGGTCTTTCAGCTTTTAATAAAAAGTTCATTTTTAGAGCAGGATTATAGCCTTACCTCAGTGAGGAAGGCAAAAAACAGTTTTCTACCAATTTTTATTCATTAAAACTCATTTTTTGACAATGTTGTAACCTAATAGCAAAAAATGTGAAAAAGAGCCCAATGTAATAATCTAGTCAACAGTTCTGGTCTCAATGAGCGTTAATGAAGATCCTTAAATGTGTCCTTAGAAATAGTAATAGTTAACAGAAATGGAAATGTAATCAAGTCAAGATTTGATAAGTTATCTTAAACAAACTTGGCCAAACTTAAATCTTGATAAATAAAAAAACAAGCAACAGTACCCAAAACAAGAGAGGTATTATCTTTTTAAATCAAACAATTCTCAAAACATCACAAAACAAAAACGGGGCCAACAAATAAAGAAACTTAAATTTAATATTCATCTTTTTATAATTTATATTTCATATTTGAAATGAGCCCAAATGTAGTTCAAAATAAAACCAACGCAGAAAAATGTGTTTTAGATAGTTACCAGTTGATTGCACTTCTATTTAAAATAGAAAACTGTGTTAAGACAGAAAAACTGCTGCTAAAAAAAATCAAATCTGAGCTTGTGTTGTTTGATTCACATGAAATATTGTTGTATCTTGTTAAGTTTATGCACAAAAAAAAAGTTGAATTTTGGAATGTTGAAATTTTGGTAGGTTGAATATTACCTCTTTTTTTTTGAGAAATATTACATAAAAATTTATAAAAATGTGAACCTGATGAATATTCATCAAAAACTGATGAAAATTCATCATTTTCTGGGGTAAAATTAATCATTTTTTTGACACAAAACATGTCACCATTTCCTGATGAATATTGCCATCATTTTTTTCTGTGTACATTTCTTTATGCTCTAAGGCCGATTTTCAATGTGTATTTGTTATTTCAAATATTTTTAAGTCAATTTAAAATAAATAAAATACAGCATTAGGTAAACTAAATAAGTTTCTTTTGAATAACAATAAATTCTAGAGTTTTTTTTAAAGGACCTATAAGCTAGAACCTCTTGAAATAAAACGCTAGAATTGTTCAAATTTATGGTTCAGTGCATAATATGGGTGACAATAAAAAGGGGATACCCCCTGACTCGATTCCTTAGGCAAAAATATGGAACTCTGCCAATTTTGAGCCAAATATGTTAACCCTCTACAACCTAACCCCGCCTTTAGACGGGCTTCGATCTAAAAAATCGCCAAAAATCCATTTTTCAACCAATTTTTGATCTTTAAAAAGCATTGGAAAGAAGAACTCTTAAAATTTTAGAAAATTTTAGGGTTGGAAGTTTAACTTGTTTTATGTAACATTGCCAATGTTTTTAAAAATGTCATTTTTTTAGGGGTCAACTTTGGCTATGTTTTTTACTAACATTTCCTATATTTTCAGTAAAAAGAAGTATGCAGTAATTGTTGTAGTGTTTCAGACTATGCCTCTACGCATTTTTTTACAATTCAAATGATGATGGTGCCGTTTATAGCAGAAAATGTGAAAAACAAGCAAAAAATTTAAAAAGTGCCTGTAAAACCATGTAAAAATTAAACAGGCCAAATACTGCCAAAAACAAACATAAACTAAACAAGATAAATGCAAATTGAAATACTAAAAATAAAACAAGAAAAACATAAAACAAGAGAAGTAAAGTTTTTCGTAGAACAAAAGTTGCTCAAAATGACCTCCTGAACACGGGAAAAATAAAATATTTCGAAAAAAAATTTGGGCAGTAGAGGGTTAAGGTTAAGAGGTCGCTATTGATAGTTGAAGTTTGTATAGGAAAATTTGCAAAAATGTTAGGGGAAAACATCGCTTCAGAATTTGACCGGCAGGTGGCGCAGGTCTTGCTCAAAATTGTTCAAGTGTGAGATTTTTGTAGGAAATTCAATTCTCTATGAATTTGTCGAAGGGTGCAAGACGATCCGAGTTGATAACAGGGGGTATTTCTTAAGATTAAACAAAAAAAAAAAATCTAGTCACCATAACTACAAAAATTCTGCTTTCTTGTTTGGTTTGAGTTTTTGAATTCTTCCCTTATAAAAATATGTTTGACCTAAAAGTGTCAAAAACCATGTTTTCGAAATTTAAACTTAAAATAAATTTATTAGCTGTTTTAAATTTAAGCATCACATACAAGAAACTTTTTTTTGCTCCATATCAGAATTTACTTTTAAGTTTTGGGTACAGTAAAAATTGCAAAATTTATTAATAAAATCAAAAGATCACTTGTTTTTAACGAAACATTTACAAACAATCACATTAAACAAACATATTCCTTTCTTTTCTTTACAGGTAAATGTCAAGTTATATAACACCTTGTGCATAATCCCGATACATGGTAAGAGTTGAACAAATGCATTTTAATCCACAATAATATCCGCTTCGATCAACTCGTACTCTCAGTACTGCAAAGTTTGAGTCACATTTTAAACCACATTTAACATTGTTATGCAACGACGCAGTCTCAGTCTTCGGCCATGAACGGCCTTGCTTATGTAACCGATCCAGCCACACAGAGTCCAGCTTGGTTCACTTCTCGCCCACGAAACCACCCCAAGCCATAGAATTTCACAACCAGAACACACGCGCGCGCGCCATCTCTAGAAGATTCCAAATCCCAGCCAATTCTCGCACAACACCACACACGCAAGTTCTCACTTCTTCTAGTGGAAAACAATCGCCTATTGGGCTTGTCCCAAGGATTCCGGGGAACCGCGAACGCGCGTCCGCGAAGCACGTCTTAAGACCACGAGTTCAGAAATAAAACTAATGGATTTAAGCCACCAAAACACCTGAAATGTGCTTCTTGTTGCGTTGCGCGCCTGAGCCCGGGTGTTGCACGGCACTCACATGCAACAACTTTCGTTTTCATCGCGCAACTTTCGGCGCGGCGCGATGTTGTTCCACATTTGGAAGTTGGAAGAGCGCGCGCGCGGCCTTGAGCCGTTGATCGGTTCTCAGGCCAAGAAGAGGAGGAATTGGCGTGAAACGAAATTTCAATGTCCCGCGAGCTGTGGGAAGAGCTCGCGGCGGCATTATCTCGATCGCATTGTGATTTTGAGCGACAACAGTGTGTCCCGTCGGTTGTTGATAAATCATTTCGACATTTTTGAACATGTCGGCGTGATCGTGCTTTCTTGTCGCAACCGCAAGTGTGACGTTACGACTGAAACGCGACCTTGAACAATTAAACTTGAGCATGCAATGTAAACAGTAACAAACGCGTACAATCAAAACTGTAGTAGCAGATAGACGATGTCCATGCCAGATTGCCAAACTGCATCTGGCAAAATTACTATATAAATTTTGTCGCAATTGCAGGCTTTGGCAAAATTGCCCCTGGGCCTTGTAAAGTCAAGGGGCATGATTTGATCCTAGTGCATTAGTTAAAATTTGGGTATACATTATTTTTTATAAGCACTATGGACACCACTTCATGCTACGAGAACTCGCTTTGTCGCAGCCCCAGGGCTTAAGCGTTGACCGATAAGCTGTCTTCGTGAACTAGGTAGTTCCGATAGTGAAAATATCACAATTGCACAAGACACCGCTGCTCCTGTGACTTTTTCACTATCACAATGTGGGATTTAGGTTGGGTCTTCAGGATAGTACAATTGATTTGTTGCTTAGCATTAGCATTTAAAATAAACCTGTATCCTTTCCAAATCTATTTGATGTTAAAGTTAGTTGCAATTGTTAAGTTAGAGTAATGCTGTCAATAAACTTTGATTGATGTAGAATACTAGGCATTCTTTTATGTCAAATTATTATTATTATTATTATTTGTTTATTTATTCATGTAATATAAGGCACGTGCCTTTTAATTCATTACATTGTGGCGGGAATTCACTTAGTGATGGAGTTATTCAATTTCACTTAACTTAAATAAATTAATGCTAATTTTCTCAAATTTACTACACATTTTCTCAAATGTATCACTGATTCGGGTTGTTGAGTTCGGCCAGGAGTTTGCGCTTGAAATAAGGTATAGACATACTTGTTTTGATATTTAAAGGTAATAGATTCCAGGTTGAAATGCCTCTAACGAATAATGATTGACTATAATAAGTAGAATAATGTTGAGGTATTAGGAATTGTTTAGATCTGGATGATCTTAGAGGAATTATATTGGAACTAAGATAATTAGGTTCACCTGTGTGCATTACTCTAAAGAGTGTGAGACATGATCTGTACTTGTAAAAGTCAGAGAAACTGCAGCCAATTAAATTTTTCTGTAAATGTGATACTCGGTGATATCGAGATAAATTGTAAACATATCTGACACAGGAATTTAGAGCCACTTTGAGTTTATTTAGGGACTCAACAGTTGCGTTAGGATATATAAAATCACCAAAAATGAAGTGTGGGTATAACAGAGATTTAAACAGTTTAAGTTTAGTATGTGAATTAAGAAATCTTGTAGTTAAATTCAATTGTTTCAGAGAGCCATAAATTTTTCCAATTTGAGAATTAATTTGCTTGTCCCAATCTAGGTTATTTCTAAAGATGACGCCAAGATTACAAGCATGATCGACAAATTCGAGCAGTTCGTTTTTGAGGAAAAGCTCTGGAGGATTTGGGGGTGTTTTGAGACGACTTATTAATAAGGCTTTAGTTTTTGCGGGATTTATTGCTAACAAGTTCTTTTCTGACCAGCTCTGTACTTTTAGTAAATCGCTATTTATTTTTCTTTGCATATCAGCAATGTTAATATTTGCATCAGAACAAAGATAAATTTGCACATCATCAGCAAAGAGGTGCACAGAACAAAATTTTAAAACTGGAGGTAAATCATTTATAAACAACGAGAAAAGTAAAGGTCCGAGTACTGAACCTTGCGGAACACCGGAGAGAATATCAACAAAAGAAGAATGAAACCCATTAAGAAAAACAGATTGAGATCGATCTCTTAGATAAGATTCGATTAGCAACACGGCAGGTCGGGAAAGTCCAAATGATGTGGCCAATTTGTTTAAGAGCTTAGTGTGGGATACTCGATCAAACGCTTTAGAAAAGTCAATAAGAAGAAGAACAGCAACGCCTCGTCTATCAATACAACGTGCTACATCATTATGTACCTTAATCAAAGCAGTTTCTGTACTATGACCTTTTCTAAATCCAGACTGCAATGGATGAAGAAGATCATACCTATTAACATGTTCAGTAAGCTGATATTTAATTATCTTTTCAAATGCTTTAGAAAGTGAGCTTAACAAACTGATAGGCCTTAAATTAGTAACATCACAGGACGATGATTTTTTCTTAATTGGAATTACTTTAATCTTTTTCCAGTCCCGAGGAAAAATACAAGTTGTAATAATTGTGTTAAATAGATGTTTGACTATTGGTAGGATGAGTGGAAGCATAAGATTAATAAATCGTATTGGAATGTTGTCTAATCCAGTAGCATTAGAAGTAATTGAAGAGATTGCATTCACTATTTCATAGTCTTCAACAGCGCGGAAATGAAAACCATCCACAGCGGCTAAATTAGAGTTAAAATCACCTTGAGAAGGCGAAAAGTTTGAAGAGAAATATTGGTTAATATTTTCAACTGAGCTGTTGCAGACAACTGGAGATTTAGTTTTACTTGCTATTCCTAAGTTTTTAATATTACTCCATAGTTTTTTACTTGGAACATTTGTGTTGAGAATACGATTGCTATGATCAGATTTAGCTTTTTCGATTAAAGAGTTTACTCTATTTCTTAAAATTTTGAAATGATTTTTGTCTTCAATGGATTTGCTACGTTTCCAGTTCCTATAGGATAGATCTCTATCAATCATGGCCTTTTCAATGACTGCATTGAACCATGGATTTTTGCGTACTTTGAACTCCTTTAAAGGAACAAATTGCGTAAATAGATTTAGCATATTTACATTGAAAAATTCTAAAAGTATATCTGGCTCAGCACAATTCAAATAGTTTGCCCAATTTATTCTGCTGAAGGCTTCATTTAATTCAGCATAATTAATATTATTATAGTCATGATAATAAGAACGATTTTCAGGTATGGTAAAAGAAAATTCAAGTGAAGCTAGGATTAGATCATGATGAGAAATGCCTGGCATGGAGACTTGGTTGAATTTAGAAATTTGATTTGGGGAATCAGTTAATAGTAGATCAAGAAGAGAGCATCCTGTTTGATAGAAATATGTTGGTTCCCTATTAGCAAAATGAAAAGCTAGTCCACTTAAAACATCATTGAAGCGCTTTGATTTCGCGCCAGATCTATTTGGATCGGTGTTAAAATCTCCTATTAGGAAGCAAGCTTTATATTTCATTGAGTATTTTGAAATTTGCGCAGAAAGAATTTCAGAGCAATCAACAGTTGGGGGATTGTAATAGACTCCCATTAACAATTTATCATTAAGACATTCAATTTCAAGTAACAAAAATTCGGTAGAACTAGTATCACGTACGGATTTTGATTTTTCGACAACTCTGCATTGAAGGCCTTCTCTGTAATAAACGCAAATGCCACCTCCGTGTCTATTACGATCATTTCGTATCAAGTTGTAACCATCAATTGCGATTAAAGAATCAGTAATAGAGGTATCAAGCCATGTTTCAGTAAAACAAACAACATCCGCTTTACTATCCTTGAAAACTCGTCTTAATTCTTCAAGTTTAACTAAATTTCTTGCACACAAGCTTTGTACGTTGATTTGACAAATGTTTAGTTTAGTATTATCAAAGATTGCATTTACAACAGCTCTTGTTATATATTGGTTAGCTGAGGCATTTCCAGTTGTTGAACTAGCCATTATAAAGGTAAATCGAAGGACGGCGACGAAATATTGAAAAAATGCATTTTAGTATTTAATAGGCAATCTAATATTCAAACATGACAAAAAATAGTGTCGCAGAACTTGAATTTGAATAAGAAAACAAGAAAACGAAATAAAAATTTGTTCGTGATTCGATTTCCGAAGTACTATACAAATCTTCGGATAATCGTACTTGGGATAATCTAAACTTCGAATAATTGAGGCTTCGGATAATCAAGTCTGGACTGCAT
The DNA here is from genome assembly GCF_016801865.2 of Culex pipiens pallens. NCBI lineage: Eukaryota > Metazoa > Arthropoda > Insecta > Diptera > Culicidae > Culex > Culex pipiens. The sequence continues at coordinate 111,780,651 of NC_068939.1, forward strand.
CTCTTGATTAGTTTTGTAATATCTTGTAAAAATTTCAAAAGGAATGGAGTCAAAGTTCTACAATCAAAGATAGATTTTTTTTTTTTTTTTCTGTTTGAGTATTAAGACACGGAATCCTGATTACAAGGACTATTGTATCGTGTTACCCATTTTTACTGTTATTAAGCATTTCCAGATCTATAACACAGTCCCTATTGAGAGGGAAAGTGCTGTTCCATCCAGATGCTGTAAACTCCTTTCCTTGTGCCTTGTGCGCTATGCATCGCTAGAACCGCGGTGACAATTTTTTCGTGTCATTTTTCAAGCTCTTCCCAGCAGCTATTATTTGCCGCGCGGGGTCTTGTAAAGACAATTGTCTTTTTGCGGTGCTACTTTTCCGGTGTTCCCTTTGCTCTGATCTGGACAAAGCGACTGGACTGCAGTGCAATACCGATCGGCTGGGCAAAGATAGATGTTCTCCCCTTGTAATTAGAAACTTAGCAACGATCATGTAGTCTACGTATGTTTGACGAATAAATAAATAAATAAATAAATGAATAAATAAAGGTTTCCTTTCAATAGTATAATATTCTTGAGAATGAAACGAATATTTTAGACATTAAAAATCCTGAAAGTCCTTTGGAATCCTGTAAACTTCTATATGTTTAAAAAATGTGAATATTGCTTCATTTTCATTGATCGAAAAAACTTCTTTTTTAAATAAAATCCAAAGTTTTTCGATTTTTTTTTTTAATTTTTGAATACTTGAAAAAAAATATTTAAATTGTTAAACTGACAAAATAAATTCAAGAAGTTTTAAGGCTGTTATTAAAAAAAATCAATAATTTGTTTAAAAAAAATGCATAAAATGAGCGGTAAAGCATACATTCTTACTAAACTAAATTTTACATTGACAAAATACCACAACAATGGACAACTGGATAAATCAACATTGATTTTAAAATTTATTATCAAAATCCAGATAATTGAAACTTGATAAAAACCTTTTGTTATTCTAGATACTTTAAATTTTATAAGAATTATAGTTATCATGTTTAAAGCAGATTTAGATAAAAATCAAATTATATAAGGTTATTTTTTCCTTTTTATAATCCAGTTTAATTCGAGGAAATGAACTTAATGTTTACCATTTTTTTAAATTAGCATTGAAATTTTAAGGTGATTGTTGTTTAAAGCTTTAAAGGTTGATTTGTCAAGTTTTTGTTAAATTAAAATGGATTTACTGTTAATTTTATTTTTTTTCTAAACTGACAATAATTTGATTTGACTTATTACGAAACTCTCAAGAATTCGGAAATGGGATTTGAGTGGTCACCTTATATTTGCCGTTGAAAAAAAGATATTTGCTGTTAAAAAATACTTCGTTTCTATTAATAAAAAAGGGAATAACTTAAAATAGAGTTTACGCATCCTCAACACTTATAAACTATTTGGGATGTGCTTTACTTATCCAACGATAAGTTGGATGATGGATCCATAGTTTCCATACAAAAATGCGAGAAAGTGATTTTAAAAAGAACGTAATTATCACTTAAATCAGGGGTGCCCAACCTTTTGGCCCTGCGGGCCAGATCTGATTTTTCTAAAGCAGAGGCGGGCCGGAACTAATGTTGGTGAAAGTAAAAAACAGTAAACATTATTTTTCATAAAATTTATTTTTAATAGGTTATTTCAAGTAAATAAATACATAAGCAAGTGTTGCAAATAAGATTCAAATAACTTGATTTTAAGAAAGAAATACAAAGATTACTTTTAAAGATGTGTTTAATTGATTTACTTTTATTTTGTTTTGGACAAAATTGTATTGTAATTGTTCTTGTCGATTGAAATTGAATTCCGACACCATAAACTAAAAAAAATATCAAAATTGCGTCGTTGCAAGTTTTTATTCAAGTTTGAAAAATCAACAAGATAAAATTTATTAAAACGAAATTTGGATTCAAATCTTCTCTACGAAAAAACAATTTTTGCGTTGTTGTGCACCTTTATTCAAATATTTTACAAAACATTTTAAAATTATTTTAAAAACATGAAATTTAAAAAAAAAGTGTTTACAAATATAAATCTGATTTGTCATTCTTCAAATTTCTTAGAATTATTGAGGATCATAAAAAATGCTATCTAATTTCTTGACTTCTTTAGATTGTTTTTTAATTTTTTTTAAAAATATTTCTAGCGATCTTTATTTTCAATATGATTAATTTGCCTTTTTTAAGCTATTTCCCAGCAAAACTTTATCATTGAAAAGTTGCTCTGAAAAAAAATAATAATAATTAATCAAAATCCTCAAAAAAGAAACAATTGAATTAGAAATAAAAACAGCCAAAACTTTAAGAAATTAGAATTCAGTGTCTTTTGCAATCTTTTTGCATATTTTTCAAGTTTAATAATTAATTCTTATAACATCAATATTGAAATAATAAGAATTAAATTCAAACATAAAGAATGTTTCGATGTGAAATAAAATCATTTCAAATACAAAGGCATAATCCTAACAAACGTTGAATTAGTAACATTGTCTGTCAAAAGCAAAATAAACAAATAATTGTTTGGTTATAATATCTGAAAAATTGATCTCAAGATATTATTTATACACTCAATTAATTTATTGAATATTTTATGAAGGGCCGGTCATAGAACCATTTTGAAAAGCCGTCGCGGGCCGGATGAAATGGCTTCACGGGCCGGATCCGGCCAGCGGGCCGGACGTTGGGCAGGCCTGACTTAAATGATCAAAACATGATACAGGGTTGGCAGATCTTCAAACTTTTCGTTGACTCGTTGAGAGGCATTTGCTATTGTTTTGCTGTTTTGCTATTTATTATTCACTTTTTGGGGCATTGCATCCGTCGGTTTATGATATGGTTGTGTGAGCAGATCGCCTTAATGAGCCTCTTACAAATAAACAGATCTAAATGTTACTTCACATTATTGCTGAATTAATGTGTAAGAAAAGCTCTCCCAAAATCATTTCTTCCGTCAAACAATGGTGATATCATACTTGCAAATAAGCTAATCTTATGCAATTGGAAGCGACCGTGAAGAGTGTTCGCACAACGTGCAAGCCAGAAATGTCAACAATAATGTTTTCCATTGGTCATCCCACCATCTTTGCATTGCATTGCTGGTAGAAGTAGGCTCTTCTCCGTCTTCATAACCGGGTACGGCACCACCGCACCTGTGGATCTTGGGCCTTACTCGCAGTTCTGGTCCGAACAAAAGGAGAGTCAAGTCTAAAATCCCCACCCTCGCGCTACAACTCCTGTGAACTGGCCAGACTGGTTGTGTTAAGTAATTCCTTTCGTTTAAGTGCTACCTGAGACTGGCGTCGCCGTCGTTCGCCAGCTGGAATCGGTGGAAACAGGTTCTGAGAGGGATATCTTGGCGGATTTAGTCCGTGGAGCCAGCGTTGCGTTTTTGCGTTGCGCAAAGTGACCGTGGTGGAAAATTGGCGCGAAACTCGTCGACGTCACGTCGTTTCGACCAGGATCCGAACCCGGTGAAGGGAACGGCATCGATCCGTATACAGCGGTAGCCTACTGGCACAGTTGTATGCCGTCTACTTCAACTTCATCTCTCCTGGTTCGTCGTCTGTTTGGACAGTCTCCGACATTTCGTGAGGCAGTTTACGTTTAACGATCATAAGGAGACGCCTTTTTGTGGCTTGTCGGCTTGTAATTGCCACTCATTTGCGTGTATGTAAACAAAGCTCTTGCACACACACACACAGGTGGGGGCATGTTAGATGGGCAGGCAAAGCTAATGCCGACTGTGGGCTGCCAGCTGAAACGGTTGAAGAATTGGTAGACCATGTACGAGACCCACTTATGGGAGTGACGTAATGTTGATTTCAGCGATGGTTAGCATGCACTATTGACGGGTTTGTTTTGGTCTTCTTGTTCTAAACAAGTTCGTTATATTTCTCGAGTTAGTTCGTAAAATGTCTTATCAGCCATCAGGACTTTCAGAAATATTTGCATAACAAATAGAATATTCATTGTTGTTCATTGTCATTGAAAGATTCTTCAACATTTTATCTAATCTAAGCTAATCTAATCAAACGCTAGTGCAGCCAATCTTTCGAAGGATCCTGATAAAGCTTTAGGTTAGATTACGCCTAGCTTTCGTCTTGTCATTTATTAACAACATTTGTAGTACTCTTATCGTCAGAAGATCAGGATTTTTTGTATTGAGAAACACCTGGTTCACAAGTTATGACAACTTGTCAAGAAGATCTTTGAACCATACCAAAACTTAAACAAATGTGGAAAATCGAAATAGGATCAAATTTATAAACTGCCAAAGATACGAGATTTTTCCATACTAAAATGGTTTGAAAGACAATCTTGAAACATTTTAAGAATTTTAAGACTGTCTTTAATTTGAAAAGTTGAATTTGCTGCTCATCCAAAACTAATCTTCCCAAAAATTAAACCCAAAACAATCGGAGCGCGCGCGATCGCTGCTGATTTGAACACGCTAATACGCTCAAACCCATACTCCACGTGCTCTTGCTTCGCGCGCGCGCAGATTCATAAAGGTAACGTCATGATTCGAATTCCGGACACTTAGTAGCATACACAGCAAAAAATCCGATGGTAAAATCGCATGCAAAAGCATGCACATCACCTTTGTGAGAAAAAAACATGTAATATTGTATGAGAAAACGTGTACACAAAAAACGTGTACTGAAGAAAAAAAATCAGGTCTGCTCACCCCAAAAATAACATCAATCCGGCGATAGTCATATTTAGATTACCAAGTCCGCGCCCCAACCCACTTTTTTAACAATTTTTCATCAGAATTTTAAAATTAAAATGACTTGTTGTGCTTCGAATCCCGGACACTGATAAAAGCTGATTCGAAATCCGGACACTTTTGCTTCGAATTCCGGACACTCGATTTTACTTATGTTGTTGTTTATTTTATTAACGTGACTTTAACCTAGAGAGGTCATTCGTCACATAATTTTACTTATGAATCGCACAAATTTGGACTGAAATGTTAGTGAATGGCATTCTTTAGGTCTCAAATAAGCTGTTAATATTAAAACAATCGATAGTTTATATAAAAATTTGCTAGAATTTAAGAAAATCAAAACCATAAATTTCAGCTTTGCCTTCCCGGTGCTTCGAACGCCTATGAAATATGTCAAGTGAAATGTTTCGCATTTTTGGTAAACTTAAAATTTTATTGTTTTTAATTGTTTGGCATTAACTACAGCGTTCAAACAAACTTTAAATGAAAGTTGATATTGGAATTCATCAAATAACACAGTTTTGACATTCATAATGCGAACTTATATCAAAATAATTGATAAAACAAGATGAAGTGTCCGGGTTTCGAAGCGTCCGGGAATTCGAATCATGACGTTATGACCGCATGACATAACTCAGCGCGACTAGGCATTCGCTATGTGCAACACTAGCTGTGCCTCTGCCAAACTCTCCTGAGTACAGCAGCCACCGAAGACTGCAATCGCGAGCAGAGTTAAACAGTTTTTTCGAGGAAAGTGTGCCACTGCGAGTGACTAACTTCGGCGGGCCGACTTGAGCTTATTGGGAGGTTACGTACGTAAAGTACCTATACTCTCGGCGGATAGTACTGAGGAGCCCGTCGTCGGGAGGTCTCTCTGGCTCTAGACGCTTCCACGGCGAGACACATACTAAAAAGTTGCATGATGTTAGAATGTAATTTTTAATTAGATGGGCGATATGTTATTTATGTAGTTGGTATTAAAATACTTCAAATTATTCGTACAAATCTTAATCATGCATTTTTTTTACCGTGCATCTACTGCAGATGCCAACTGCAGCAATGCGTGGGTTTCTCGTGCTGAGTGCATCCGATGACCACTCGGAGACGTTCACTTTCAGTTGTCGCGAGCCCAAAAGTTTCGCAACTTTGCCGTTCGTCATTCGTGAACGCGCCCCGGGTTCGTCGCCTTTGCGCGCGCTCAGCTCAGTTGATTCGCTGGAATGTTGCAAACGGCACACGACGGCCAGCTGCGACATGATTCTATCCGTTGTTGCTGTATGAAATTTTTTTTTCGGCAGTTGTTAGGTAAGAAAGTAAGTCATTGGGTTTTCCTCCCTCTTTGTGCGTCCTTTTCGTAACATAAACTTGCGGTTTGTCACCGCGCAGACCGAAATTGTCTTCTTGTCAACTTGTGGTGGGTGACAACCGAGCGGGCATGACCGAAGGCACGTACGCCAAACCCGCGATTACCAGCAACACGTCATGGATCGGTTTTGGAAGTCTTGGAATTGTTATATTTTGCATATTGCTACACTTCGTCATGTGCGGCGCTGCCATGCCAAATTAATGGGCTCCTCCAACCCGCTTTGCTGAACAGCAAGAAGAGCACACCTCTGTTTTGATCAATTATGTTTGTGTACTATTGTGAAGTAGCAGAAGTCGTAACACGCCGGCCGCGCAGCAGGTGTGAATGGATTTTAAATTGTACTTAAGGACTTGGATTAGCTTTTTTATTTACTTCTCTAGTACCGAGCAGTCGAGGAGGTGTGTTTTGTATAACTTTTTCGAGCGGTTGTTCGATGCCGGTCGAACGCAAATCAATACAAAATGTGCAACAATTAATGCGTTTAAATGATTCAACATATCGCGCGTGTGTACGGGGGCGTACACGAGTGATAATCGATTTCAAAATCGGTACGCCTGTAATGAGCGTGTCCAAAAGCTTGTACTTCAAGTGCAGCGGTTAGTCAATGGAGTCCAGACAATTTGCCCCAGTTAGCTGTTTGGTTTAATGAGTTTACTTGTGACGATTGAATAAAAACTGCTCAATTTAGGATGGTCATTTACGCAATAACGAAGAGCACTTGAATAGTTCTCAACTACAAGTTCTTGTAAATTTGAAGATCAAGTTTTGTTTCAGAAACAAATGATTTATCGCTTATCAAAGAAAAGTAACACCCTAACAAAAAAAATATATTACAGGGTTGTTACGGAAGGATCTTCAGGCTAAATTTGCTCAGGCGCGGATTTCGCGCGGATAGCAATTGTGATAAAAAAATAATTGTGAGAGATAGAATGACTTACAAGTTATAAAAAAACATTATTAGGAATTACGATAATTTATTTAGTTTTAGGTGCAAAAACATCGATTTCTTAGAAGTTTTTATTGAAACAAAATTGAATGTTCTTCCGAAAATGTTTGTTTGTAATTTCATAATAAGAAACGTCGAAATAATGTTCAACAAGATATTGTTTTTGATGAAATTGTTCTTGCACTCAACTTTTTTTTAACATCTTCTACTGGATACATTTAATTTTTAATCTTGTGAATCATAATCCAAGCTTTTCCCGAAGTTATAGACATTTGAATGACAAAATTGATTCTTAGGACATATTCCGATGGGCGTACTGTGGTCAAATCCCAAATATTGGGATTGATTGGGCGTATCAGAAGCTGGCTTTCTTCCTTTGATTTTAGATTGGCTTCAACCCGTAGAATGGCATTTTATTAAACTTAAACTTTCTTGAGGAAAAAATAAAAATATCAAAAATGAAAGCTCCAACATTAAAAATTATAAGTTTCTAAAATTCAAAAAATCAAACCCTTTTTTAATTTTTATAATTATTTAACCCAAAAATTTAAAAATCCAGATTTTTTATGCTCGAAATAAAAAAAATGGCCTAAATTTAAATATTTTTTTTCTCCTAAATTCAAAACTCTAAAAATTCTGGAATTAATATTTTTAAAAAACTTTAAAATTCAAGAATTTAAAAAGTCAAAATGTAAAACAAAATAAAATCGAAAATCAAAAACAATCAATAAAACAAAACCATATAAATTCTTTAATTGTAAATTTTCTATGCTTTTAAACTCTTTAATTATTAAATTCTGTATTTCCTCAAATTTTAAAAACTAAAATTCTGAATTTTTTTTTTATTTTTAATTCTTTAATTCTTATTTTTTGCTTATTTTTAATTATAATTTTTTTTGTTATTTTAAATACATCAATCAAAAGTTTGGAAGTTTGACTTGTTTTATGTGACTTTGACAATGTTTTTACAAATGTAATTTTTTTAGGGGTCAACTGCGTTTTTTACTAACATTTCCTATATTTTAAGTAAAAAGAAGTATGCTGTAATTTTTGTAGTGTCCCAGACTATGCCTCTACGCATTTTTTTTACAATTTCAACGATAATGGTTTCATTTTATAGCAGAAAATGTGGAAACTGGCAAAAACTTGAAAAAGTAACTGTAAAAACATGAAAAATTAGATAGGCAAAATGTAATATGGTAAAATAGGCCAAATACTACCAAAAACCAACATAAACTAAACAAGATAAATGCAAATTAAAATACTAAAATTAAATAAGAAAAACATTAAACAAGAAAAGTAAAGTTTTTCGTAGAACCACCTAAACAAGGGAAAAATAAAAAAAACGAAAAAAAAAAATTTGGTCAGTAGAGGGTTAATTTGAACAAAATTCCGGGACTAACACCCGGGAAACCACGGTGTTTATCGACGATCCCTTGTACTACCATGAGTATCGCGCACGTGCGTGCGTGCACGTTTATCAAGTCTCGCACAAATGAGTGGTTTGGTTCATGGCTGACAGATCGCGAGCAGTTTACTTTGCAGTTGGTGTGGTTTGGTGCCTGTGCAAAAGTGACATTGAGACTTGAGCGCGTACTCTTGGTTCGGCGCGCACGTACACACGCACGTCGTCGTCTCGTCTTGAGTTTTGTTTGTTTGTTGTGGTTCACGCTGATGATCCGCATTGGTTATGAAACAATTGTTTAACGTCCGTCCGACCTGCAGTGGCATAGTTGGGTTAGGTTTCCGTGGTGCCGGCAATACGAGAGTTACGTGGGTACAATTTGGAGAAATTAACCTCAGTCGTAATGATGGCTTTGCTAATATATATGCAAATAACTGCCGTTTCTTGGTGGTGGTGCATTTTGCACGTTTAATACTTGTTTAGTTTTTGGATTATTCGCAAAGATCAAATAATTCATAGTGTTTTAGCCTTTTGCCTTTTTGATTAATGGTTTCGGCTATAATTTCTGACCCCAATTTTGTATAAAGAGTTGCGTAACCTGTGAACTACAATTGTGCGATTATCGGAACACTTTACCTCAAATGTGATGGTTCCGTAGCAGATCATCGATAATGTTGCGATTGTTTAGCTGTCAATAATTTCGCGTTGAAAGCTTTTCCTTTTGGTCGAGGATTATATCTCGCGTCACACCAAAGCAAATGCTTCATGCCCCTCAACAACGAGGAATTCCACAAAAAGGGGGGCCTCTATTGAGTGAGGCTGTGCAGCAGCTTTTGGCCAACGCCGAGGATAGTCAACAATCTTCAGCTGCGATGACCGACTTGTGAGCCCGCTGCACTGCCTCTGTTTAATAACAGCCTAGGTACACGCAAACGATCGCCACCATTAGACTCGGCTCCTCTGGCCAATGTTTACCTTAGTTTTGCGCTCAGTGCGCGCTAATGTTCGATCGTAATCGAGCATATGGGCTCGCGGACAGCTGCTGGACTGCAAGGTTCACACTGTGCAGTTCTCCAGCAATTCGACTTTAGCAAGAAATTGGACGCTCTGGTGAATTCTTTGATCAACTGGCAAGTATGCACCAGTTTCAATCAAATAGAACACTTAGATTAAAGTACTCACTCATTGATTTCCCAGAGAATTGCTCCACTTTAAAACGCAAAATTGAAAAGCAGCTGCGGTTACATGCAGGCCCAGGAGTGTGTATTATCTAACGGCGACGGTTTCTAGAAAACAGACCCTTATGCTAAAGGCAATTAGCAGGAGATCTTGCCGAGAGCAACCACCTCGCAGTTACGAGTGTCATAACTTCTAAGCTGTTCTGTGGGTTCGCGCATGAATGGAACCGAGTCCGCTATACCATGCCAATGACTTTGCGGTTCTTAGTCAATCGAAATGCTATTGACCTGGATTAGAACGCTACCTCAACCTCCGCAACTTCTAACACAACTACCGGCACCGCAGCGTTGAGGTTCAGGGTGGAGGTCGCAGCTGTTTGGTGTTGGGTTTTTTTTTTCTGGATGAATGAGTAACTCTCGTTGAGCAGGTCACGATTCTTTCCGGCCAGCTGACGGGCGGGTGCGATGTGAATGAACTTACCCTGCTGGTTGACCGACCAACGGGGATTAGGGCTGTAATATGTAAAGCAAGTGGAATAATACCTAATAAGAAGGTGTTATGATTTGATTAGCAATGTAAACGATTAGCTTAACATCCCTAAGCGATCCAAATACTATGGCACGATTACACCGATTGTTGTGATTTTGTTTTGTCTCGGTGTTCTTACTTTTTGTGTATTTGATAGTTTGACACAATGTATACTGCCGTTTCACGCATGTAATTTATGTAGTTTGTTCGGACATTCATAAAAAAAAAACATCAAGTCTGTTTGTCTAATCCTTGCCCTTCTATGCATAATTGTCCCACCTAGTTTTTTTTCTTTTAAGGATACATCATCTTTAAGAAAAATTTCATATCTTTCTACCTTTTGTATAGAAAGAGGATTATAAATAAGGGTGATAATAATCGCTCCGTGCCGTCCTTAAACACAGCACCCCAGGGCGACAAAACCTTGTAATTAAAAGGAAGACACTAGTGGTTGGTTTGGTACTAGTATTAGTGGCCGATAGCTACGAAGTCAACTTAGTATTTTTTTGGATCATTTTCTTACTGAGATGAATAGGGACATAGGATGCTAGTGGTTATGACTGGAAATGCGTGGGAGCGAGCAACGCTTTGAACATAGGACAATTATGCGTAGAATGGAAGTTAGCCAATATAAAAAATAAACAAAAACAAACATTAGTAGCCTAATACTCCCCCCTTTTAATATGTTATGTGTCAAACGCTCATTATTAAAACCTTACAAAGCCATTCCAGGGCTCGACCTCTCGACCTTTGCGCTAGTTGATATGGCCAGCCACATCTCTTAATATTGATTTCAAGATATTTTCAAAGCTTTCATCGATTACTTATTATTGGGTATTTGTGTTAGAATCAAACATTGTCCATACATTTTGGTTTTAAAACAAAGGCCATTTTACTTATAACAATGCAAACATATTTTTAATTTGTCATTTGTGATCGATTTTATGTATATGGCAAAGATTTGATTGTAATAAGGACTATCCAGAAGAATGCTTTTTAAATATTATTAGGTAATAAAAATATAATGTTTTGTTTTGTTCTCAAATGACGATATTTTCACTTTAAATATTTTTTTTAAACTAAACATTAAAAAAAAATAAACAGGGAAGCTGATTTGCAAAACAGTACATTACTGCTTAGCTGTTCCCAAATCTAAAATTTGCTAATCATCTGACATTGTATATAACGATTCTACCAGCTTGGCGTTCCATGTGTTGAGGCGAACGCACAAGATAAGCTTCACTGCGTTTTCTGCTGGCTAAGCTTCCGTGTGCTTTGCTTAAGCGTTCGGTTGCTTACAATCTTCAAACGGTAGCGTTCATTGACTACATTCGGGAGTTTTTCGGAAAGTTTAATAATTTAATAATTTAATTTTTTTGATTTGTATGCTTGACAATTGAAAAGTTTGGCCAACCTTTAATTTTGTTGTTTGATGATTTAGATTGCTTAGTTGGCAAGCTAGGCAAACCATTCATTTGTGCAAATATTGCTTTATTTAATTTTAAACTTATCACAATCTGTAACAACTACCTGTTTTGTATTGCCCCGCTTACCAAACAGAACACATGAATGTTGCATAAATTACGCAGCACGACAAAAAGAGAAAAAAATGGTCTGATAGAATATATGTTGCTGAATATAATTTTTCAATACTAACGTACACTTTTTTGTTATAGTTCACAGCTATATGTTGATGTTGATGTTGATAAAGCCGATGCAAATATTTATCAAAGTTTATGTAGGAAGTTAACATTCAACGTTCTATATCTTTTGAAAGTTTTGTAAAATGATTTGTCATTTGAGAGAGTTGTCAAGTTTGATGCAATTTGGGCCACTTTTTTACTTTGCCAAACGTTATGTTAACGTTATATTCATTGTTTTTTAAATAAATTTTTCGAGTTGAAAAGAGGAGTACATGAAGAAGAATTTAATTAGCTCTCCTCCCATGAGAAAAAGAATACTTTTGCGATCATTTTAAAGAACGATTGTGATTCTGCTATACCAGCATTTTTTACATAAAAATTTAGTACAGACATTGTTTGAAGTCTTTTTTCGCTGAATGGTTAGTTTATCAATTTGGCTAGAGTATCTCTGTACTGCCCATTTAAGAAAATTCAGCTGTTCTTCCCATTCAAGTATTCCGAGAAAATCTCATCAAAAACGTAAAATTATCAAATCTTCGTCAAAGGCATTCCTACCATTAGAATTGGATATTAATCGTTTGGTTTTTCGAATCGGCAGCCATAACAAAATACTATTTTAGTGAAATTCAAATTTAAGAAGCTGCATACTAACATCCTCTACCACCCGGAGCATCCATCGGCGTCATATTGGGATAAGGCTTTGTGATATTGGGGTTGAAACCAGTTGTTTTTATTACAAGTTTTATTTTTTATTGTTGGTAACCTTATTTTTTTCTATAGAAACTCTTGTTGTCTCTGTATTTTCGTAGATTTAATTCAGCTTTCGTTTTAATTTTGCATTTAGCTTTATCCGGATTATGCAACAAAGTTTAGCTTGAGGGTAGTGCCGATTTAAATAGGAAATACATTGTCACATTACCCTAACGTCCTTTATAGTCTTATACACAATATTTTTTAAAACAAAAACTTGATCAACATAAAATTAAAGACAACAATTTCCATTGTTTTGAAATAATCTGTTTTCAGTAACGCCTGGACGTGTTTTGTCCCCAGATGCTGACTAGTAGAAATTTATTATACTACATTCTCTCGGCATTCTCTTCTGTGTGTTGCTCCTCTTGGCTGCTGCAGTGCTAACCACGCGACATTGTTATTCGATGTTTACGTTCTGACGTTTTTCGCTGCACTATAATATCACATTCTTTAATTTTTGCTAAGTACACAATTTAAAGGCAGGCGAAAAACTACGTTTAGGCACATGTGAATTTGCTTCAGTGATACCCCATTGCTTTTGTGTTTGGTGTTCACCAACGACCCCAGTCCTGTTTGATCATGTCGGCCGCCTTTTCGGCAATCATGATGACTGGCGCGTTGGGATTGCCGCTGACTATCGTCGGCATAATACTAGCGTCCACCACTCTCAGTCCGGAAACTCCATACACCCGTAGCCGGGGATCGACCACCGCTCCGGGATCCCAGCTTGGTCCCATCTTCGCTGTTCCCGTCGGATGATAGATGGTGAAGGTAAACTGTTTGATACAGCAGGCCCAGTACTCGTCGGACATGAACGGTAAATGCCGACAGCCTGGCAGCGGAATTTTGTGCGGCCGCGATCCGAACCGTTGGAACGCCGGCGTGCTGGACACGTTGATCGCAATCTTAATCCCCTCGACGAGCACCGCTACGTCTTCGGGATGGGCGAAGTAGTTGGGTTCGAGCGAAGGTTGCACGAACGGGTTTCGCGATCGCAACCGAACCCAGCCGGTACTTTTCGGTCGCAGCAGAAGAGGAAGGATTGTCCATGTCTCGGCATTCTGTAGTGGTTTGTAGACCGTGTTGTAGAAACCATCGCGAAGATTGAGAATCTTTCGAATGTACTGTCCACCGTCGGAATTTACCGAACTCGGTCCAAAGTGAAACTGGATATCGGGCCACTTTCCGGACGGATCGGCATATTTTGTATTTACAAAGGCAACAGCTTCGATACCCGGGAACGACATTGGACCTCGTTCGTTGAAGATGTAGTCAAATGCCACTGGTACGGTTGTGAAACGTGAAGTTTTTACCGATACTGGTTCATCAATAACGAACGTCAAGCCGCCGAGCCCGACGTGGTCTTGCATGTTGTCACCAACTGGAAGATCCGATAGCACCGGAATTCCGAATTCGGCCAGATGATCTGCCGGTCCAACGCCACTCAGCATCAATATCTGTGGAGTGTTCAACGCTCCAGCTGATAAAATAATCTCCTTTTTGGCAAAAGCCAGCTGCCGTTTGTTGTTGCGCACGAATTCGACTCCGTACGCTCTGTTGTTTTTGTCGAAAATAATGCGCGTCACTTGGGCGTGCATTGCGACGTCTAGATTTTTCCTTAAACGCACCGGACGCAGGAATGCTTTCGATGTACTGCAGCGACTTCCTCGTCTCATAGTCGCTTGGAGCAACATAAATCCTGTTTGTTCTGCTCCGTTGATGTCTCTGTTTTCGTAACCCATTTCCATGCCTGCTTTTACGAACGCAACCGAAAGTGGAGTTCTCCAAGGAGCCTCCTGGACCGTTAGATATCCTCCTACTCCATGGTACGGTGATCTTGCCATGTATGGATTACGGTTGTCCTCCGATTTGATGAAATATGGTAGGACACTGTCGTAACCCCAGCCTAGGTTACCCTGTTCTAACCAGCTGTCGTAGTCCCTTCGATTGCCTCTCACGTACACCATTGCGTTAAGCACACTGGATCCTCCCATAACCTTTCCTCTGGGCCAATTACATCGGTCGCCTATCATCGCTTGGCAGTACCTTCGATCACCGGACGGTGTCGTTTGGTACTTCCAGTCAAATTCTGTCAACTGGAGATACCCTGCCAGTGATGGTACGTCGGTCACCTCGTTTTCATCTCCGCCAGCTTCCAACAGTAGCACCGACCAATCTCCTATCTCCGAGAGTCGCGAAGCCATTACGGCACCGGCTGATCCGGCACCGATGACGATAAAGTCATAGTAGCGTCTTAACTGAAATGAAGAAAGGGGAAAAGTGGGGTTAGATATGCGACAGCACTGTTGGGCATACAGTGGACAGATTGTTTAATTACTGTTTCCTGGTCTATAGGTTTCGATTCCGGATCCACACTTTGGTATCTATAGTAATTGACTCCTACAGCTATAAGTGGTATGAGAGTGAGTAGTGCTATCGGGGTGTGCGTGATTCCTCCAGCTACTGCCGCTACGGAAGCGAGTCCAAGAGCCATTGCACGAGAGAACTAGTGTTACGAAGATGTCTGCCAAAAATGTTTCCCCTTTTCTATAAAGGGTTTATAAGTTGCGAGATTGCAGGGGGCAGCACAGAAGAAGAAGGTGTTAATTCGATAGTTTGTAGTTGTTGATGCAAGCGTGGCTTCTATTTATGTAACAGTTTCAGCGTAAAGTAACTCCAGCCGCCGACTGCTATATCCACACATCAATGTTTTTTTTGTTGTTCTCCGAAAGGATCTTCGGTGTGTAGTTCCGTATACCGCCGGGTCGCACCTTCTGGAACAACAGTTTGGCGTTTCTGTCCTCCTCCTCAATGTCCAGATAAGATTTGATGTAGAGATGCTCGTTTAAGTACTTGGTTTGCCGTTCGACACTTTTGTACGATGACGCTGCGGACGCAGACGAGGCAGAGGAGGTCGTTGAAGCCGTAGACGGTGAGCGGGAAGGTGCTGCAGAGGACTTGGATCCCGTTGACGAGGCCAGGGACGTCGTGTGGTGGTGATGGTGGTGGTGGTGGTGATGGTGGTAGTCATGTGCGGAAGTACATCTGGAGGGCAGAGATTTCTCTTGGCCCATTTTATTGAAACTCTGAAATGGGTTGAAAACAGTCGATTAGTACTACTGGGATTGGCGGTAGCAAGTTGGAAGCAGATGTGCAGTATAAATGATTAAAATATTGCTACGAAAGCAAAAAAAGGCAAATCATAACGGAAGCCAACGCGATGTCTTCAGTGAACATTCTCCAGGATAGGTGTCGATGACGCATTCGATTAAAGCAAAGCGTCACCAAATAACGGGTTTGTGGGAATTTATCTCGTCGCATCTCGGTATCTTTCACGGTGAACTTTTTTTTGACTGTCCAAATTTCAAGTTCAATGTTATAGACACAACTTCCATCTGTACAACAAAACTTGATATCCTAACTTAGTAGCTTTCAAAACACCTGTTTTCAGAAGATGAAGGAGGGTGGTCAGGTCAATTACTAAGCTCGTTAAAGTAGATAAACTAAGCGAAACAGATGGCCTGTGATGGCGTTGGCTGTGTATGATATGATACACGATCCACTTCATGTTCAACACTGCGGTCGTGGACGTTGAGCCGCGTGCTTCAAAAAGGCCTGCCGTCGTTCGTCGGCTGCAATTACGACAAATGGTGGTGGCGTGTGCGTGGTTTAACTGTCTCCCTTTGCCATTTCCTAGGTTTTTATTGCTTACTTTCTGGCTTTCTTGCTGAAACGACAGCGCACACTTTCAGCCGCGGCCTTTTCAATGTTAATGTCAATGGAGTTTGCAAATATCCTCCTTCGTTGAAGAATGGGGTAACTTTTCCGATACTTAGTATTTTATGGCTATATTAATATTTGGTTTTACTACAAACATTATGTTACACAGATCAGTCAACTATCATAATATTTTTTTGCAAATATGTTCATAACCAAACTAATAAATAAGTTTACACACACACACACACTCGTAGAACGAACACACATGCACACATAGTATAGGATAGGGGAAAGTTCTAGTATAGCCATCACCGTACCAAAGAACAGGAAGAACACCACTCACTCAACTCACACGAAAGTCCGCTAAATTGAAAGGCATGGATGGAGCGGGATCTGACGGTGCACGTCCGGAAGTGTTCAGTAGGACGAGACGTTGACTTTCGTTGTCCAAGTAGTCGGTGACTAGCAGAAGTATTGAATTGTCGTAGTTGGTTCTGAACTAGGTCTACTAGGTCGTCTACAGGTCTTTCTTTTTTTTTGGTTTTGCTGGGGGTCCCGACTATTGTAACAGCAGCTGTGGCCTCATGCGGTTCCAACGAGCACGCTCTGGTCCTGGTCTGAACATCCGGGTAGAATAGTTCGCAAAAGCCACTCACCCGTTCGCTTTCTACAGATCAGACAGAGCCCGGTGGTGGCGCCGCCAGGATTTCCGAGGTCCGGGGGGTGCGAGCGGTGGTGTGATATTGGGGACGGTTGATGTGACGTGAGCGTGTTACCGGTTACGCGTTACGGGGGTGGTAGTATGAGCGAGCGATGTTGATTTAGGTGTGCGATTGTTTGTGAAGTGTTAGCTGAAATTATTAAGGATTCATCATTGGAGACGTGGTTAGGGAATGAGATCACGGCAGATTAAATGGTCAGTTGTGAATTTTGATTAGAGAAATGTTAAATGCTATACAGGGCTTGAGTGAGCTATTTTAATGTGGCGTCGATTTATTCATTTATACATGCAGATTTAATTTTACATTTGATAATATACAAAACGAAAATTATGTGTTTTTTTCAGCACTCTCTTGTGGAATTGTGAAAGTGTGGAGGTTTCCAAGGACAGTTGCTAAGAGATTTAGTAAATTCCTAAATTTCAATTCTAACTCAGATACAGAGAATACTCTTTTTACGCAGTGGCGTTACGCTTTTTATTTCGCCGATTTCTCTAAAACCATAAAATATTTTTGCAGGTGTCAAAAAGCGTTTTGAACAAAACCTACAAATTGCTTTTAAAAGATTGCAAAAACGTTGCGTCGTTCCAGAGAAATCGACAAATTAGAAAAACGTAACGCACCGCGTAAAAAGAGGTTTCTCTGTATCTCGACTCACATTCTTATGGGTTCATTGGCAGGTGTTCGACACTGAAATGGTAATCGATAGATAGATTTGAACCCGGATTTGAGTCAAACCAGTTTTGTTTTACATTTGTGGCAAGAAAAAAATGATAAAATTCTAGATTCCGTGGGATGCTTAACCGGTTTAGCATAGAGACAATATTTGCAAATATTTGGATACGGATTCAAACGAATTTTGTCAGGCACTTTTGACGAATGTTATGATAGTTACTTTATGTCAGTTAAAAAAAAACGAGGCAAAGAATGGTCTGCACAATCATTCTCCACGGTGTTGTAAAAAGAGATAGTAGTTTTAATTATACATATCATATTGTTGCAGCCAAATATCAGAAAAAATAACCACCCTTATTACACTTCATTGTTTATGGATCTGTGCAAATTTTGAGCGAAATCACAGCTAAAAAAGTAGTAATCCAGCTGCGTGTAAAAGGCCTGGGTGTAAAATAAATATTGCATTATTTTATGCAATTTTATGTGATTTTACACCCTGACATATGTAGCCCATGAGTATGGGAAACCTACTTGACCGAAATGTCAAGCTCATATATGCGTTATCCTTACAACTTTACATCGGTCTGATGGCCGAGTGGGCTAAGGCACCAGTCCTTACTGTTGGTGCTGGGTTTGAATCCCGTCGGTTGCAACTTTTTTTTGTGTTTGCAAAAATTGTACATGCAGTGTGTAATATTAAGTGTTTATTTTGACGAAGGTGATGTGCATGCTTTTGCAAGCGATTTTACCATCGGATTTTTTGCTGTGTGGTTGAGATTAACCCATTGATACCAGAGCCTTAAGTTGGTGAAAAAAAAATGTTTTTCTTACAAAAATTACCTTTTTAAAATCGCTAATAACATTTCAGGTTCGTATTTTACTGCTTTGGTCTGTTCTACAAAGTTTTAGAGCATAAAATTTCCAATGAGAATCTCACTTTTGGGAATATGTTGAGTCGAGAACAGAACACTGATGAAGTCTGCAAGTAGTAGACGAAATACGTATCTGTCAAGATATTAAAAATATATAGCGGAATTAAAAGGAACAACTCGTCTCTTTGTATTTACAGTTAATGGAAGTAGCCGTAAGAAAATTGGGTTTTCCATACATTTTTTTCTATTTTTCCCATACAAACTTCACCTTCTAGTTTAAATGAGTAAATGTTGACCGATTTTGCTCATGGGTAATTCTCCGCCAACTCACACAGCAGTTGCCCCGACCCCTCTTTGATTTGCGTGAAACTTTGTCCTTAGGGGTAACTTTTGTCCCTGATCACGAATCCGAGGTCCGTTTTTTGATATCTCGTGACGGAGGGGCGGTACGACCCCTTTCATTTTTGAACATGCGAAAAAACAGGTGTTTTTCAATAATTTGCAGCCTGAAACGGTAATGAGATAGAAATTTGGTGTCAAAGGGACTTTTATGTAAAATTAGACGCCCGATTTGATGGCGTACTCAGAATTCCGAAAAAACGTATTTTTCATCGAAAAAAAACACTAAAAAAGTTTTTGGGAAATTTAATGTACCTTTCGAATCTATATTGAGCCAGAAGGGTCATTTTTTCATTTAGAACAAAAATTTGCATTTTCAAACTTCGTGTTTTTCTAACTTTGCAGGGTTATTTTTTAGAGTGTAACAATGTTCTACAAAGTTGTAGAGCAGACAATTACAATTTTTTTGATTTATTAACATAAGGGGTTTTCTTGTAACCATCACGAGTTATCGCGATTCTACGAAAAAAAGTTTTGAAAAAGTTGATCGTCGTTGTTCATGCCCGTTCATGTTCACCCGCTACAGACACGGACGACGAAACAAAGAGAAACGCAAAATGTAACTTTTTCAAAATTTATTTTCGTAGAATCGCGATAACTTGTGATGTTTATAAGCAAACCCCTTACTTTTATATATCAAAATTTTTGTAATTGTCTGCTCCACAACTTTGTAGAACATTGTTACACTCTAAAAAATAACCCTTTAAAGTTTGAAAAAACACGAAATTTTAAAATAAAAATTTTTGTTCTAAATGAAAATATAACCCTCTTGGGTCAATTCGAAAAGTACATTAAATTTCCCATAAAATGACATGTTCCAAAAAATTAAAACAGTTAAGTAACGAAAAATGGCAGAGTTTTTAATACTTTTTAAGTGTTTTTTTTTCAATGAAAAATACGTTTTTTTCAGAATTCTGAGTACGCTATCAAATTGGGCGTCTAATTTCACATAAAAATCCGTTTGACACCAAATTTCTATCTCATCACCGTTTCAGGCTGCTAATTATTGAAAAACACCTCTTTTTTCGCATGATCAAAAATAGAAGGGGTTCTACCGCCTCTCCGTCACGAGATATCAAAAAACGGACCTCGGATTCGTGATCAGGGACAAAAGTTACCCCTTGGGACAAAGTTTCACGCAAATCGAAGAGGGGTCGGGGCAACTTTTCCCGATTTCGTGTGAGTTGGTAGAAAATTACCCATATGCCAATTTAAAAAAAATACGAAGCAAAGAATGGTCTGCACGATAATTAGCCACGGTTTTGTAAACGAGAGATAATTTTTTTTATTATATCATATTGTTGCAGTCAAATATCAAAAGAATAACCACCTTCATTACACTATATAGTATATGAATGACTCCCGAACACCCCTTTTCTTAGTGGGCATTACTCACCCCACCCCCAAATCTTGATTAAATATATAAAAACATAGTTTTTTTTTTAAATAAAGATCTCATTACTGTTTTGTGACGAAATCCAGTCTACAATCCGCGAAGTTCACCGTCTCCATGCGAATGCAAATCAATATTATGCTAAATTTTGTATTTTTTTTTAAATTTATTGATGAGCTATGGCCTCAACTTGCTCTTTTGTAATACCAAATTATTAAGCTGAATAGTTTTAGTCGAATCTCATACTGATATATCATCTATAATTAACACTTAATGAAACAAAAACTCACACTTTCAAGTTTATTAGTTTTTATCACCATCTGCACACATACTCCTCCAAGATTGGCCAATTTTCGCTACTTTCATTTTCGATACCAACGTTTTTCGCGCGCAAAATCCCATTCACCATCGTAATAGTTAGTTCAACTTTGTGGACCCCAAAGCATGATTGCCAGCCAGAAGCATCTCATAATGATGTTCACCATTAGCAGCATGATTTCTCTCGCAGCTGATTCGATCAATTTACTCATTATCTGGAGACAAATCGCTTTCCTGGTCGCCGTCTTTCACCATACCACCGTACCCAACTGGGTGGTTGAGTTCGTCTTCTGCACACGCTCTGGTGTACGGTAATTGTATGATGGATTGCCACACATTTTTCATGCTGGATAAGTACAATTTTATGTCATTCGAATTGTACTCACGGCCTTTCAATGTTGTTTTTTGTTTTGTTAACCACTTTCAATTGGTATAAGGGTCTTTTGTGTAAAAAACAAGTTTCAATGTTGAAATAGTTTTGCCCCAAAACTGCAATCTTACAGGTTCAGCAAAAGTACGTGATGTACTTTCAAAAATGGTTTCCCAACGCCGAATGTGAGGATTAATCAAACATGGATAGGGATGTCAATGAGGCTCATTACTCGCTGGCTAGCGTTTAAACGGTGATATACAACTTTATGTTGGGAGAAATCAAAGGCACGTGCAGCGATTTGAATCAATGTCTTTGGGTTTCTCTTTGTTTTTAACATTCTCTATGTCAACCTCCCAGTCTCTTTTCCGTTGACAATTCGCACTTAGCAGTGCCTCCACCGGGTGTATGAAGACGTCATTTTGACGTCCATTCATCACTTCATGTTACTAAAAGCTGAGTGCTTTGACCCTGCTGCGTCAAATTCTACCAGCTATCGTCATCCGTGTCAATAAAACGGCTTACAACTTTGTTTCTACAGCATTTTTTTTAAGTTTCAGATGTGACCATCCCCGGGTGGAATGGTCACCCGATTGGCATCCAGTTTAGTTGGGTGGACAAGGTGTCTCGACTGTCTTGTTTGCGACTGTTAGGATAGGTCCACGGATAGGGACATGCGGAAGGGAGGGGAACCTGTTTCCCGAATTGGGACAGCAGCCGGCTGCTTGGCCGCAGACTTGGAGGAGAAATGTGTGTCACTTGCGGATGACCATTTTGGTTCGATTTTTGACTGGATGGGACATTTTTGGGAAGAAAGTTTCCTGGCGATGTCGACTATGCGCGTGCCTGTAGTGTCGTATCATATATCATGCTATTCTTCCACTTTCGCTGTCGTTTTGGTGCTGCTCTGTAAACTGCTGAACCCGCGCGCGTTTTGGGTGGACTTGACTTTGTACGAATGTTAATGTTGTCTTTTTTTGTTGTTTTGTTTTCAGGTATGGCTTCACGGTCAAAATTGACTGAGATTTGGTTTGATCGTTGAGTGGAGAAAGCTTTTCCATGGAACTGCGCAGGTATTGAATTAGATTATTTATGCTTTTGTGTTTAAAGATGACACTCTGGACATTTGATACAAGTGAGAGGAATATCAAGTTGCTATTTCAAATTTGAAAAAAACATAAACTTTGCCTTTGATTCCCTAACCAAGAGTGGGAATTGAAAATCCTGCAATTTGTATTCGTACTGCATTAAATATCTAAACTAGGGTGTAACAAGAGAGTGAAGGAAAAGTTGATGTTTTCAGCAGCGGTGTTATACATTCTGTAACATTTTAAATAGTGGACGAATCTTTTCGCACTCTTTGGCAAAGTTGTTCCCTGGAACACGGACTATGAGCTCACGAGGTTTTTGAAAAATGCAAAAATCTTTAAAGGGTTTAAAACTGGCAAAACCCAAAAGGCACCGCTTTTACGGGTTAAATCCCATTTAAAATTCAAAGTCAAAGCGCCAGGTCCTGTCGCAACCAATCAAGCTTATTTTTGGGATTCGGGCTCAGTACACCTAGGGGATCAAGCCTTGAAAAGCCCGCAAAATTGACTCGTTATGTTACATCCTAATCAACACCAATTGGATGAATATGTATCAATATTTGTCATAGTGAATTTCCTATAAAAAAAAAATGTTGAAAAGTGTTTTATTACAGATTTTGCAGCAAATATTCAATGCAGAACAGGATTAGGTTCCTTTCAAAGTGATAGAGGTCTTCACCTTAAATCAAAACGCTTCAGTGTAAGCAGAACTATTTTTTAGCGAAATTTTCTTATTTTATTTGTTTTTTCCTCCAGCCTGCTTTACAAACCTAAAAATAGCTAAATCTGTGTTTTTTGGGTAAATTCGGACCTAAAATAAAACTTAAATTTGTGATATTATTGTTCACAACGATAAAGCATTTTTTGCAATTCCACTGTGAAACTGTCAACGTTTCCTGTCCTTCTGGAGAAACGAAACGGAATACTTTTCTCTACCAAAAATAACAGAATGGAAAATTTATACCTTTCAGTAACAGTGCTGAAAAGTTGAACTTTTCAACACTAGTATCGAAAAGTAACATTTTTCAATATTTTTTTTTGTTTTGAACGATGAATTTACTAAAGTCATGAATGTTTGACATAAAAATCCATTAAAGAAGCGTTTTTCGGAATTGCAAAAAATGTTGTAAGCAACTTGTTGCAAAACTTGATTTTTTCAGCACTCGTCGTATTTATTCAACTCGGTAAACCTTGTTGGATAAATATACAACTCGTGCTGAAAAAATCTTCTTTTTGCAACTTGTTGCATAAACTGCTATTATATATTGGCATGGAATACTTTATAAATTAATTTGTCGATTGTAGCGTGTTTAAGCAACCCAAATCTATCATACCTGATTAAACTGAAGCGTTTACTGATAGCAACTTCGAAATTGTCGAGTTGTTTTATTGGAAGTAACATGACCTGAATTACTCACTATGCCCAGTTGAATTTCAACTGACACTAGAATACTTTACTTGTTTTTAATTCATTTTTTCAGAGACTTTCTTTCTTATTCATAACTTAAGTTTGAATCTCTGAACAAAACAACTTGCTAGTCTTCCAACCGATTGTATCATTTCTGTAAAGCTGGCTGTTGTTCCTAGTTTTCCACTGGCCATTGACTTAATTTATGTGCCTCATTAACAAGTTATTAATTCATAAATATCAAAAACCTCAAAAACGGTATCGACTCTGTTGGTCAGCAGTAGCAAATGCAAATGAACCCCTCCGGGCATGGTTTTCCGTTCGGGGCCGGTTTTGGTGGAAAAATTAACGACCACCATCCGTGGCCACTTTCCACGCAGCCCTTTCGTGGGGGTTCCACACACTAATTGTCGATTGTCTTCGTTACCTACTAGTGCGGTGTCTGCCCCAGGTGGCGCTCGACCGAACCATTTTCCCATATTGGGCCTCACCGCAGTCGATTCGTATGCATTTCCGGCAATTTCTTCGCTTTTTTTTTTCTTCCCTCTGAAGGGGGTGCTGCTCCGCACAATTTCGTTGAATTCACTTTCGTAGCCGTTTACCAACCAGTTAATGGTGCTAAAATTAGTAAAGTTTTCTTCCTGTATTTATTTTTTTTTATTTCGCTCAAAATGGTCTGACCACGATGGTGAAAAGGGGTGGAAAGGTGGAAGGAAAATCGTTATCGCAATAATGCAACAAAATGAATCGCGCGCGCCTTTCGTTCCGTCAGCAAACTCATCAACACCAACAACTATCCGGCGTAAATGAAAACGAAGAGAAAAAAACCTCAACCGCTTTAAAAATTGGCATTTTTTCTAAGCCGGCTTGGAGTTGGTTCGGGTCTTAAACAAGGGACCAAACTGTGGAAAGAAAACAGAATGGAAGAGCGATGGGTTTGTACACACACATCAGCTGTTTTCACTTTCTTTTAAGTTTGAATAGTGGCTCTGTTTTGTTGCAACGCTTGTTAGAATTTGTGTTTCTCATGTTTGGTATGTTTTACAAGGTTTAGCATTTTTTCGCCGATGTTCTAGAAGTTTAAGATAATCATGTTTCCAAATAGAGCACATTTCGAAGTGAACGTGCTATTTTGTCGTATGTTGCTTTTTGACGTTTCGAGAATAACGCTTTTTAATGTTTGACCATGAATAAACAAAATTAGAGCATGCTAGAGGTGGGCAAAAAAAGAGCGAGCCGCTCAAAGAGCCGGTTCACTGAAAAGAGCGAACGAACCGTGGCTCAGAAAAAAAAGAACCGCGGTTCTTTTTAAACTTCGGTCTTTTGAAAGAACCGTTTCAAGATGGCATGATTTATGTTATAAATATAATTTATTGAATTTCCAAAAAAAATAGTATTAAATTTGTTTTTGAGAATTGAAAATGCAATTTCAAATATTTCAGTTATCTCAAAAGTAAATGATTGTCTAAACAAAATGAAAAAAAAAATCTTTGTACAACTGATTGTACACGAAAGTATTACCAGAATACGAATTTGAGCATTTCAAATTGCATAAATTGTTAAATATTACCAGATTTTTGGTATGAATAGCTTAGAATAGCTTAGAGATTTTCGAAAACAACCCTTTTGTCCGATTAAACTTTAGCGTTTATACACTTTATCGATTAAATCAGAATGTAGAAAAGAGTTCACAGAATATTTTCTACAAATAAAACATCAGCAGTTTGGATGCCATTCAATTACTCGAATGTTTAGGTTCGAATAGAAATCTTGACAAAGAGACCACCAAGACCTATGGTTTCCAAGGGCATCTTCTCGTTTTCAGTTTTGATTTGTTTTATCAAATAATTTATAAAAGTCCAATGTGAAACAACCCACGATTTAAAAAAAATCCTTTTTATCCAAACTTTGAAAAAGAGCGAAAGAGCCGCTCAAAAGAGCGGTTCTTTTTAATGAGCGAACGAAAATGAGCGGCTCCTAAAAAAGAGCGGTTTTGCCCACCTCTAGAGCATGCAATGTAAACAATAACAAACACGCATTGTTTAGCAAACCATTTTGTGCATTTTTCCGAAATTTGGTTGAATTTGGAAGAGACAAAACGGCAATCGCACTTGCTAGATGTGTCAAGATAGCACGATCTAACTAAATTTTATATGAAGTGAAACTACGTTACACGGGGTTCTCTACAGTTTTTGTTGAACATCCCTGGATTGAGATCAGACTTTGGGGATCTGTAAAGGTCAAAAGGTTAGAAAATTAAAGCTGCACAAAATGGCATTCTGAACTCAATTTCCTAATATTCAACCTTTCAAAATTACACCATACACATTTTTTTACTGTGTAGCCTCTGAGGTCCAGACACCGTCAAAACCGCATTTTAATGTTTAATAAGACCTTTTCAAGTGTTAGGCTAGATTTTGGCAATTTCAAACTTAAAAGGCTATTTTTCATGAAAAGCCAAGACAGCAAAAATCGGTTCAAATGGCGCGGGATTATAATTTTTTAATAAATGTGCTTTTTGCGAAAATCGACGAAAATGGCCATTCTTTTTTTTTTTTTTTTTAATATATATTTATTCAGTTTTTCATTTCCATGTACATTCATTCAGTTAAAATATTATTGAGTGTCCAATCACAATCGATGACTTTTCACCTCAATTTTAAATACTAGCAACTTTCATTTATTCATGAAATATTTAGCTTTCGCTATTCAGTGATTTCAAATGTAGGAGGTCCTACATGTACAAAAGGGAAAAGGGATACCTTAAAACTAACTTATAAACTATATAAAGAGCGGATCAATGCAGCTGAAGACTGCAATGATTTTTGTCGAAATGCATCAATTATCTTATTGGACATAACATCCAAAGTGTCAACTTCGGCTAATTGATGAAGTTCACTGGTGCTGAACCAGGGAGGAAGTTTCAGAATCATTTTCAGAATTTTGTTCTGAATCCTCTGAAGTTTTTTCTTACTGGTTAAGCAACAGCTTGTCCAGATCGGCACAGCATAAAGCATGGCAGGTCTGAAAATTTGTTTATAAATTAACAGTTTATTCTTGAGACAAAGTCTAGAATTCCTGTTTATAAGTGGATACAAACATTTAATATATTTGTTACATTTAACCTGGATACTTTCAATGTGATCCTTGTAAGTAAGGTTTTTGTCAAAAGCAAGTCCAAGATATTTCACTTTATCCTCCCACTTTAAATTTACCTCATTCATCTTTATAATGTGATGACTTTTTGGTTTAAGAAAATCAGCCCTTGGTTTGTGAGGGAAAATAATAAGTTGAGTTTTTGCAGCATTTGGAGTAATTTTCCATTCTTTCAAATAAGAATTGAAAATATCCAAGCTTTTTTGTAATCTTCTTGTGATGACACGAAGGCTTCTACCTTTGGCGGAGATGCTTGTATCATCAGCAAAAAGTGATTTCTGACATCCTGGGGGCAAATCAGGCAAGTCAGAAGTAAAAATATTGTATAAAATTGGACCCAAAATGCTTCCTTGAGGGACGCCAGCACGTACAGGTAGTTGATCAGATTTGCTGTTCTGATAACATACCTGCAGAGTACGATCCGTCAAATAATTTTGAATAATTTTCACGATATAAATCGGAAAATTAAACCTTTTTAATTTCGCAATCAAACCTTTATGCCAAACACTGTCAAATGCTTTTTCTATGTCTAGAAGAGCAGCGCCAGTAGAATAGCCCTCAGATTTGTTGCTTCGAATTAAATTTGAAACTCTCAACAACTGATGAGTAGTTGAATGCCCAAGGCGAAATCCAAACTGCTCATCAGCGAAAATTGAATTTTCATTAATGTGCGTCATCATTCTATTAAGAATTATTCTTTCGAATAATTTACTAATAGATGAAAGCAAACTAATGGGCCGATAGCTTGAGGCTTCAGCAGGATTTTTATCCGGTTTCAAAATCGGAACTACTTTGGCATTTTTCCAACTACTGGGAAAATATGCCAAATCAAAACATTTGTTGCAAATTTTGACCAAGCTACTTAAAGTTGCTTCAGGTAATTTTTTAATTAAAATGTAAAAAATGCCATCCTCACCAGGGGCTTTCATATTTTTAAATTTTTTGATAATAGATTTTATTTCATTCAGATCCGTATTAAAAACATCATCTGATGAAAATTCTTGTTCAACAATATTCTGAAATTCTATTGAAATTTGATCTTCAATAGGACTCAAAACATTTAAGTTGAAATTATGAGCACTCTCAAACTGCTGAGCAAGTTTTTGAGCTTTCTCCCCATTAGTTAATAGAATATTATCACCATCTTTTAAAGAAGGGATTGGTTTTTGAGGTTTCTTAAGAACCTTTGAAAGTTTCCAAAAAGGTTTGGAATAAGGTTTAATTTGTTCGACATCTCTTGCGAACTTTTCATTTCGCAGGAGAGTGAATCTGTGGTCAATAACCTTTTGCAAATCTTTTTGAATTCGCTTCAGTGCAGGATCACGAGAACGTTGATACTGTCTTCGGCGAACATTTTTCAGACGAATCAGAAGCTGAAGATCGTCATCAATAATGGGAGAATCAAATTTGACTTGGACTTTAGGAATAGCAATATTCCTAGCATCCAAAATTGCATTAGTTAAAGATTCCAAGGCTGAATCAATATCAGCTTTGGTTTCTAAAACAAAATCATGATTTAAATTATTCTCAATATGATGCTGATACCTGTCCCAATTAGCTTTGTGGTAATTAAACACAGAACTATTGGGTCTGGTAACTGCTTCATGAGAAAGTGAAAAAGTTACTGGAAGATGATCAGAATCAAAATCAGCATGAGTCACTAAAGGACCACAATACTGACTTTGATTTGTCAAAACCAAATCAATTGTTGATGGATTTCTAACAGAAGAAAAGCAAGTTGGCCCATTCGGGTATAAAACCGAATAAAGACCAGAAGTGCAATCTCTGAATAGAATTTTACCATTGGAATTTACTTTTGAATTATTCCAAGATTGGTGTTTGGCATTAAAATCACCGATGATCAAAAATCGAGATCTATGCCGAGTAAGTTTATTCAAATCCCCTTTGAAATAATTTTTATTTTCCCCAGTGCATTGGAATGGCAAATATGCAGCTGCAATCATAATTTTCCCAAATGAAGTTTCAAGTTCAATGCCCAAACTTTCAATAACTTTTAACTTAAAGTCACGTAACGTACTATAAGTCATACTACGGTGGATAACTATTGCAACTCCACCGCCATTTCGATTCATTCTGTTATTGGTTATAACTTTATAATCTGGATCACTTTTCAAATAAGTGCCAGTTTTTAAAAATGTTTCGGTTATAACAGCAACATGCACGTTATGAACTCGTAAAAAGTTGAAAAATTCATTTTCTTTCGCTTTTAAAGAGCGAGCATTAAAATTCATAATATTGATGGAATTACTTAGATCCATGATTAAACTTCAGGGTAAGAACAACATCATTCGCAAATTTTAATCCAATCTGGATTGCTTCCATCATGGATGTAGCATTACTCATTGTTTGAATCAAACCAAACAGTGAGTTTTGCAAAAAAGTCATTTTTTCAAACGTAACATCGCCGAGATCAGAAGATCCCAAAGCGTTGCCAGCAGAAAAATTTTCAAATGAAATTTGAGGTACCTGCCCAATTTGAAGATTGGTAGAGGATTTAAAATTCGTGGATGAACCCGAACCCGAAACGACGTTGGCATAAGAAATACCATTAGTGTTACCTAACTTTTCCACGGTAGGGGTATTTCTAGCATTGTTCGAGTGAGACAGCACGAACGTTTGATTTAAAGATGCAGGTACAACCTGACTTTGAGAAAATTTCGGTTTGGATTTCGGCTGATGCTTAGCACGAGAATCCAAAACCTTTTTTCTGATGGGGCAATCCCAGAAATTTGATTTGTGATTTCCACCACAATTTGCACATTTAAATTGGGTGACTTCTTTCACGGGACAATTGTCCTTGTCGTGAGAAGAATCCCCGCAAACCATGCATTTTGGAACCATGGCGCAATGATCAGTACCGTGACCGAATGCCTGGCAACGCCGGCACTGGGTCAGATTCTGGCCATTACCGCCATGTTTCTTAAAATGCTCCCACTTTACCCGTACATGGAACAAAAACTGTACTTTGTCCAAAAGTTTCAAATTGTTGATTTCATTTCTGTTGAAATGAAACAGATAAAATTGTGAAGTCAAACCAAAGCGAGAAATATTCCCGTTTGATTTTTTCTTCATTGGTATTACTTGGGATGGGGCAAAGCCAAGCAACACCTTAAGTTCGTTTTTGATCTCATCCACCGACAAGTCGTTGGAGAGACCTTTCAGGACCGCCTTGAATGGACGAGCATTCTTGGTCTCATACGTGTAGAAATTGTGTTTGTGGTTTTTCAAATAACCAACAAAAGTTTGGTGATCTTGTAAAGATTCCGTCAACAAGCGACATTCTCCTCTTCGACCAAGCTGGAACGAAACCTTCAAATTGCAAGTTTCCTTGCAATTTTTCAGTTGCGTTCGAAAGCTGGCCAAATCGGAGACGGAAGTCACAACAATTGGCGGAGCCTTTACTCGTTTCTCGACGGCAGAAGGCTCAGTACGAGGAGAAGGATCCTTGTCAACAGTTTCGGATAAAACACCGAAACTATTTGCCAATGGGATTGGAGGATTGACCTCACTTTCAGAATCAGAATCAGACCTCGGATGAGGCTGTTTTCTTTTTCTGTTTCCGTTAGCCGATTTAGCGTTCAAACGCTTCACCGACGTAACGACCAAATCTTCAGAAGATTTGCGTTTACCTTTGTTTTGACGCATTTTGCAAGCAAAGTTCTCTTAAAAAGATGGCTTCGTTTGTAAAATACAACAAAATTTCGGGTGGGGTTAGTCTTGAAAAGACTGTTTAGAATTTTGGAAAATAACTCAGGTAGTCTTTAAAAAGACTGTGAATTTTGTTTGAAATAACTCTGAGCTTAGGTAGTAAAAAATACCGCAGCTCTAGTTACCACGAAGGTTCGCAAGACACTGAAAAAAAAATGGCCATTCTTCGGACCACCCTAACAAGGCGTAGGTCACCTTAATGGTCATAAAAAAAAAAAAACGGGTCTTATGATTTCGGCCAGAGAACCCCCAGTCTCATTTTGAGCCCGATCCGAGCACTTTTGTTTTTTTTTAGAATTGCTGTATACAGAGTTTTCAAAAAATGATTGCATTTAAAAAGGTTAAACAATTTAGTAATTGAATTATGCTTTAGTAAGATTAAAAATACAGACTTTTATTGAGGACAATACAGAACTCCCAAGCCTGGAGGACACTTTTCCCGAAGAAATTATCGATCGTTGAAACTGGTTCGGTCTTTACGACAAAATTTCCGGTGTCGTCAAAATCTGTCAGAAAAAAACGGTTTTTTTCTTGAAAAGCATCAAATTTTTCAAGCGTGCTTTGAAGCTTGACAATGCCAGTGCCACGTGCCAGTTTTTTTTTTAAGAATTTGGCAATATTTAGGGGTGGTGTGGGTCCTCTCCTCCTTTTCGTCATAAGACGCTTTTCGACATGTTCTCGACACTTTTGCAGTTTGCCGCTATTCAAGCAACATTTTGAGATACATCAACATGAGAGAGTTACTCGCTTACTTTGATTTGATTTTTTATTTAAATATTACTTTGAAATAGTCATAAATAGTGTTTCTTGATCAAAGTTCTGATAGGCAGATAACAGAAATGTGCCGAGATAGGATATATCTAGAGATCTTTTTTAAAAGGTCCAATAAACAAAATTTACAATTTTAGCTTTTTGGATGTTTTTCAATATCCCTATCTAAAGGCGGTTTTAAAAACACCCAAGAAGCAAAATTTGGAAATTTTGTTTTTTGGACCTTTAAAAAAAACTCTAGATTTCCCCTAATTCAAGTTATTTATCTGACCTGATCAAGAACACTAAACTTATTTCTGTAGAGTCATAGTGGGGACTTTGCTTGTACTGTACTGCGCTATACTGAACACACTGATGCTAAATTGTGCTGAACTAAGAAATAGCCATCTCCAATGATTGCGCAACCTGGACAACTCCTTAAATTTTTACAGCTTAGCGGTGCAAATAAAAATGTCCAGGAAACAATCGCTTCCTGGTAGTGTTCCCAGCTGCATCCAGCAGCAGGTTCGTCGTCGCTGCCGCCAAGCAAGTCTTTTTACCAGTTTTTCGTCGGCCGAGCGCTCAGCGCTTGTTTTCCAAACGGAAACAATTTCGCGCTCTCGCTCAGAAAACAAGATCTTGAAAAGCAAAAGGGGGAGAGCGACCCCGCCGCCTCGTCATAACACCTGTGGTTTCGGAGGCCCCCGCGGGGGTACGTGTTTTCCCGGTCTTTTCACTCTCGGTCTGTTTAGTAGGTCCCTTTAAAAGTCGGCCTCCACTCCATAGGATCTGCGCCGTGGATTTCCGCCCGTCTCGAGCTCGCGTTACGGCACAGTTTCGATAGAGAGTGAAAGAAACGATAATTAACGTCTTGACGGAACGCCACTTGGGTGCACACGACGGTTCGGTGTGGCCATTACGTAATGGGCCCTGTTTAAGCGGTAGCAACTGCGCCACGGAACGTTCCGGAGCCATGGTCCATGACTTTGGCGCGATCGGCTTCGATGCGTTCGATCTCCGTACGTGTGGCGTACCGGTATTGCTGGGTGGAGATCGTGCAGATCTTGCATGATGCGACTGTTCTATATTTATGACATACCGTTTTCGAGAGAAAGTTTGCTGTTTCCAAATAAATGCATTATTATCATTGTATTCGGTCACGGGCTCTTCAGCTCGCGTGGCTCGTCACATTCCGTGCCAACCGGGGATCTCTCGACATGCAAATCATGCCCGAGAACCATCATCATGACACAGTAGCTTCGTTTTTCAACGATGCTTGAAATGATTTTCAATTTGTCTTCACCTACTATCGTCGAGCAGTTTCTTTGCAATATTGCTAAAAAAAAATCAACCGGCTCAACAGCGGCAATTACGGTCCACTCGATCATGAGCAGCCGACACAATTTCTCACTCGATAAATTCGCCAAAGCTAGAGAAATAGCCTTAAGTTGAGCTGAAACCTTGTAACACTTAAACTCAAGTAGTTTTCCACAAACTGCATGCATTGTTTGCCTCACGAGTTGTAACTTTTCACCACTCCACCACATATCATATCAAGTGCTTTATTTGCCTATCGCAAACACCCGCCGCCATAATCAAGGAGCCAAAGTGGCTGGAAAACAACGCACAATTTCGTTCAGAAAAGGCCCACGCTCGCCCAATTTACCTCTCCAGTTTCCAGGTTGAGTATTTGTTATGCGCAAAATTGTTCCAGTGGGTTCATAACCAAGAAACACACCTCCGGCAAAACTGGCGCATTTCGGAAATGGGAAGTTTGTTCCTTCCACTACCAAACCTGAAAGAAAACTTTAATCTTGTGGGTTTGTGGTAGGGTAAGTTGCCATTTGTTCCACTTTTGAAACTTAATGGCATGAAAATATACTTATTAGAAATATAAATTAAAACTTGACTTGTTAGGTGAAAAGTCATATACCAAAATAGTTAAGATTCAAATTTCTCATTCAATCGTTTACAAATTACCCTGCCATAAATAACAGAGAAGAGCGCGATTTGCCTCTGATTCTTCATCTGTCTGTGGTGCGCAAGATAATTGTACTGGTCCAAATTTACGATAAAATCGAACGAGTGCGGCTACGGTTATCAATAGAACTGTTATGCGGTGCCCAAAAATTGAGAGCGGATACTTTTCAGCGCCCCCTCGTGCAGCTCGGTATGATTTTTTTTCATTTTTGTGTACTCTTGCTGGCATTGAAAAATAAATGTTCACGTGCGCCAAAGAAAATGATCATTCAGTAGCCACTTTTCTTCTTGCTTCACAAGACTCAACAAATGAACAATAAATGTTTGAACTCAAAACACGTTTCCGATTGCTGAAGAATTAAACCAAGTTATTAAGGGGCTTCAGAGAAATGAAGATTTGAAATGAAAATGCATTGCTATATTTTGTTTTCCTGACGTTTTTTTAGACAGACACTTCAAATATATGAAGGGTATCGAATGAATAATTATACATCATTTTTTTAAATAACAGATTTAGCATTTTTGTAATGCTTCTGCATTGGATAATAATATAAATTCTTAAACTATTAGAAAAAATATTATTTGGTTTTACGGGGTGGTCGGTGACTCAAAACCACTAATTGATAAAAAGAAAATTATAAAATTTAAGAAGAATGTAAAGGACGGAAAACTAAGTTAGCGAAACGGCCATACGAGAAAGTTTTTGTGTGTTATCAAATCTTTTAACCTTCTTATTTTACTGTGTACAAGTTCCAAGTCGCAAGTTGTTGTTTTAATTTTCTGTACAAATTTTGTGGCCACTGTCATACTACGTTAAGTAGTTATTAGTTTCCTATGGTTCGAAACACATAACATTGCGCAAACAGATTCTTTTTATGTTTTATTGCACAAAAGTGTTGATTGTATGTTTTGGGTGCCTCGATTTGATGATCGAGCCTGTCAATGTTTCGGCTATTTAAGGTCGAAAATTAATTTATCTATAACGAAAACATGCATTTTTAAAAGATTTGTTTGCTAAAGCTAAAAGAAAATATTAAACATCTTTTATTGTAAAATCATTTGGATTAGTTTACAAACATGAGTTCAGTCAGTATTTTCATAAAAAATATTCTTTGCTTCAATTTAAAATCAAACAATCCACAAGAAACATTTCAAATAGTTTTTTTTTACAATCATCAATGTTTAGTATTTTTCAGAATTTTTTGAAAAAAAAAATCGACGAAAAACAATTAAGTAAAACTTGACTTCCGTAAACCGGGGTGACTTTGATAGGATTTCAATTTGTTTTTGGAATATTTTCCAACAGGTAAGGTTTTTCTCAAGATTATTATTTTTAAAACATGTACTCGGGTAGGACACACAAAGTCCATAGTGCATGGACTTTGGAAAAAAAGTTTTTTCAATAGTATTTAGAAAAATAGTAACGTTAAAAATTCTTAGTTTTAATTCCGGGGTGACTTTGATATACATAGGTTTTCTTGTTAAAATCATATTAAAGATGTTCAAACTTTATTTGTACGTTAAATGTACCATCACTAAAATAGCTGATGAGTTTTTAAGAAAAAAATCTATGTTTATATTTAGTTAACTAAGTTTATAAGCTTTTTAACAAAATACATACAAATTTTAGGTAAAATTGTTAAAAAGTCGGAATTTTGCTTAAAAATTTGTGAAAACTAGTTTTGTTTATAAAATTATTGATTTATATTGCATTTTATACTGAATTCGATGCACGAATCACAAGTTTACACATTTTACATGAAATTTGTTCAACTGAATTGCCAATAAATTTGGAGATAGTTTTTAATTGTGTTTCAAAAACACATATTAGTTATTATTTACAAACTTATGTAACCTTCTCCTAGTGAAAAATTGTCCAAAGAATCCGAAAATGCATTCAGTTTTCCGATTAAAAATCATGTTCATTGAGAAAATTATGACACTTTGAGAAGTTTAAAATAATGACTTTCATCAACATTTTCTTAACTATAGTTAACTAACTTTATAAACTTTTCAAAATTTTATGAAAAAATCTTCTTGAGATACTTTGAACACTTCTCTACCACGGTCAGTATGTTTCTAAACCATTCCTTACGTATTTGAATTGTACTCTTCATTTTGCGGAAAAATCGCAAGCCTATCAAAGTCACCCCGGCTATCAAAGTCACCCTGTTTTACGGTACTTGTTAAAACATAACTTTTTAGAAAAACTAGGTGTATTTAGTGTAGAACTACTATTGAAATAAATTTTCAAATTATTTCGCTCATTTTCTATTGAAATTTGCAGAACTTGAGAACTCAAAACCTAGACAAAAATTATATTTCATTACATTTTTAAACAATTAACAATGATTTCCCTAACCACCGAAAAGGACCTAACAAAAATAAGTGTATGAAAAACTAAATTAACTATGGTTCGAAAGAAAGGTTAATAAGTTCATGTTTTTTATAAATAAATTTTAAACGAAACTATTTTCAAATGATATCATCAATAGAGTCAAAAGCTAATTGTTTAAAACCAATATTTATTTTGTAAAAAGGTTCTACAATGTCCATTAAAAAAAAACTATGGTAAAACGGACCAGTATTTTGGATTACGAACATAATTGTTCAAAACTTGTTCTTGTAGTTTTTTATCTCGCAAACATGATTAAATACTTTTTCATAGAGGAAATGTACCCATTTTCAGCACACGAAGGAAGCATCCATAAACCACGTGAACACTTATTTAAATTACAGACCCTCATGTATGGACAATCTCCATACATTTTTTTAAACCCCACTTTTGGAGCTATCCGCTATCAAAACACATTTTTTTTAGAATTCAACAAAGGAGCGCTTGCCAACTTTTAATTAGGCTATTTATTACTTTGAAATAGTAAAGAAAACTTTTTGTAAGCTGTTATTTAAGGTCAAAGTACTGATAGGCCGATAATAAAAATGCGATGTGATAGGATAGGATTTGAAAAAATAAGTCAAAAAACATGATTCTAAAAGTTGTAGATATTGCCTTGAATAAATCAAAATCTTACAAAATCTGGTGATCAATTATAATATTAAAAATGTTTTGAAAAAGCAAAATCCAGTAGTGTGGAATTAAAGTGCAATTCACAAAGTTTGTAGAATCTTTCAAGTGACATCAATTAATATGCCTTTGCAGAGTTAATAATTAACAACCTGAGTGCAATTTTAGGGTAAACAAATTTGGAGAAAACAATCCTTGAGGAATATAAATTATTTACATGTTATATCTGGATTACTTGATGATTTTTACAATGATTTTATTTGCTTTGTAATACAATGGTTACTGATTTTTTATTGTTTTCCAAATGTTCAATTTCTGTTTACATGAACCTACTTACATTTTTTTACATTCCATACAAATTAAGTGTTCCGAAATATTTGTCAAACTCTATGATGCATTTTTATTTTGGAACCACAGTGTATCAAATCACTCCCACTTTCGATACCAATCATTCACTATTCAAGCTAAGTCCGCCACTCAATTCAGTACCCTCTTCCTTCCTCGACAGTTCGCTTTAGGAATTCGTAAACTGCAGCAACCAGTACCATTCGATAACGGTCTGTGTGGAAGAAGTCAAGTTGCACACAAGAAACAACAACAGCACAACAAAAAAAAAACTTGTCTTACAAAAAAGGGAGAGAGAGTCGACGCCACTTTCGAACGTTCGGCATGTTGCGCAATTTTGCCACGCATCGTGAACCACTTCACTCACTTCCACGCACGCACTAGCACACATACACAGACACACACGGGGCTTAGTAGATCGTCTTGGTTCATTATCTCTGAGGTAGCCCTGATCGATCTCATTATCACAATCCACCCCGAAAACGATTGGCCAAGGAGTGTGCAGGAAAGTGTTCCGAGGAAAGTTGGATCGTCCGTGATTGTGTTAGTCAAACGTATACTTGAAATGCTACTCACTTGTTTCAAATAGTTGATCCAGCACAGGTATGATTCATTATCGGATCGATGTTTTCGGCTTCTATTGCTGCTGCTTACTTTCTCTCAGATTAGTTTACTAAAACTGGCAGAGTTGGGCAACTGCTTACTAGGGTTCTTCTGGATTGTTTCGTGTTTCAGCTGAATGTCGGCTTGAAATACTCAACGACTCACGACACTACGAACCGCCACGGATCGTCTGCACTTCCGAACTTGCTTGTAGAAACTGCGTTTTGCGATGCAGTACTGCAGGATTGCTACACCACTTTCCGGTTGCAATTTTCACTGATTGATCATAAATCACGATCGAAAACGATACTTTTATCTTGTTTTATTATTCGATGGTTATTTCCTTGCTTCGCTGAAGATTTCCACTTTTTTACTTTTATCTTTTACTTCTCACTTATTCATTCGTTTTTTATTTCACTTTTCAAATGTGTACACACAGTGTGCTCACCCACCAAAAATATACAACATCCAAAATTCCGAAAACCGCTGTGCAATTACGATTTCACCGCTGATTTAAAGCTGGTAGCGTTTATTTCACTCACTGTTTAAGTGACCACTGGTAGATTTCACTGTTGTTTCACTTAATCTCCCAAAACGAATGGGTGAAAATGTTTGCACAAACCGGCCACTTCTGTCAAGATCTCTTGGCGAGCAAAAATTGCTCTAAAAAAAAGCACAACACACAATTTCTAGAGACGCAAACAATAGCGCGATACTTATCGTACAAAGTAAACACAAAACACACAAAAAATCGAGCAAGGAAAATGAAATCCGATAAAACAAACGAAAACCACAAAATACGAGCGAAATACGTCCGATCTGCACGGCTGTCGGCGATAATCTGCACGCCCCGTGGCCGCACTGAGTTGCCGTTGCCGTTGCTCGCAAAGTTGCACGCGCCAGGTTCGCTCTTTTCTCTCGGCGCGGTGAGCGTTTCGCGACGACGACGACGACCTGATGATGCTCTTGACTCAACACACGCGTGCAGATCCAGCTGGGCCGACACACGCGCCAGGGTCTCCTCATCGTGCAAGAAAAGTTGAATGGTTGATTGGATGGGTTCCCGGGGAAGGGTTGCCAGTCAAAGAGATCGTTCATTTTCTAGTTTTTTTATATTGAGGGTTAAAAAAGACAAAAAAAATAACTTAATTCACCTGCGTGGTTGGTGCCTTCCTCACTCTTTACCAACAAAGGGTGATATGATGGGTTTGAACGCAAAAAAAAAATCATCTATTTTTTTTTAGATCCGGAAGATAAACGGTCACAAATAAAAACACAAATAACTCTTAAGCGGTCATAACTTGAGACAGGGTTGCTAGATCTTCAATGTTCTGTACTCGTTAGAAAAGTCATTCGATGACCTAACCAACGATGGGTCGGATGATGGATCCTGACATAGTTCACATACATTTCATTGAGATCCGGCTTCAAAAAAGTACATAAATATCTCTTAAGTGGTCATAACTTGAGACAGGGTTGCCAGATTGTCCTGTACTATGCTCGTTGGAAAGGTCATTTGATTACCTAACCAACGATGGGTCGGATGATGGATCTGGACATAGTTCACATACATTCAAGTGCGAATCGGCATCAAAAAAGTAGATAAATATCACTTAAGTGGTCATAACTTGAGACCGATTTGCCAGTTCTTCAATGTTTTGGACTCGCATTCGCATTCGCATGGAGATGGTGATCTTAGCGGGTTGCACACTGGATTTCGTCATGTATAAATGATGATTGTCCAACACAGGCTGCTTAGATATTGATTATAGGGAATTAAAACCAATTCTACCAGCAAAGAACAGGCAGCACCATGAAAGCCATCCATTGCCGGCCGCTCCTATCTCCATCATTCACTGGGGTAGGAATAAGGATTTGGAGCACGGGAAATGTTGATGCTAACTTACTTGGAAAAGGTAGCGAAACCGCAGGCTCTTTTTCCCAACCCTATTGTGGAACTCGATCGAATTGACCGTTTTTTTTTTAAACTTCATCATCCCGGTACGAGAATCAAACTCACGACCTCTAGATTAGAAACCCAGTACGCCGCAAGTCGAAACCCATCCCCTACCGGTCAGGATTCCCAGTGAGCAGATTTACGCTTTGAAGGGATCTGACTTTGCCGAGCCAGACAGGAATTAAACCCATCACCTTCCGCTTACAAGGCGAAACCCGTAACCAGCGTCGCGTGGAGTTGGTAGTTGCCTTCAATGTTTTGGACGCTTTGGAAAAGTCTTTCGATTATCTATCCAACGATAGGTCGGAAGATGGTTCCGGACATAGTTTTCGTTCAGATAATTGAGATCCGGCTTCAAACATGGACATAAATATCACTTAACGGTGCACAGCAACCAAGGAAGTTGTTGTCTTCTTATTCTAAAATTGTTGAACTTATTGACCCAATCCTAAAATAATTTGCTTATAAAAATTGACAAGTTTTGTTGTATCGTAAAACGGGGTGACTTTGATAGGTTTGCGATTTTTCCGTAAAATGAAGAGTACAATTAAAATACGTAAGGAATGATTTAGAAACATACTGACCGTGGCAGAGAAGTGTTCAAAGTACCTCAAGAAGAACTTTTCATAAAATTTTGACAAGTTCAAAAAGTTAGTTAACTATAGTTAAGAAAATGTTGATGAAAGTCATTATTTTAAACTTCTCAAAGTGTCATGATTTTCTCAATGAACATGATTTTTTAATCGGAAAACGGAATGTATTTTCGGATTCTTTGGAAAATTTTCCACTAGGTGAAGGTTAAAAAAGTTTGTTAATAATAAATAATATGTGTTTTTGAAACACAATTAAAAAAAAACTCCAAATTTATAGGCAATTTCAGTTGAACAAATTTCATGTAAAATGTGAAAACTTGTGATTCGTGCTTTGAATTCAGTATAAAATGTAATATAAATCGATAATTTTATAAACAAAACTAGTTTTAACAAATTTTAAGCAAAATTCCGACTTTTTAACAATTTTACCTAAAATTTATTAAAAACGATTTATGGAAATAGTAGCTTAGGGGACGAATACAAAAATATATCGATAGTTCCTGTAGTTTTGAAGGTACTAAAATGTCTGTAACAAAAATATGGGTGCAGAAGCTTTGGTTGATGTGCACCGTTAAGGTGAAGCCGTTGATCATTTTCGAAGAAAATTGATCATCACTCAAAAATTCTCTGTATTTAATTCAACGAATTTCTGCACCAAAATTAATCAGCATGTGCTGGTTGTTGCCTTCTTGAAAAAACTGTCCTAGTTGGCTATCATTGACTAATGACGATTTTCATAACTTTACAAGGATTAGGATAATCGAATTTTGTCAATATATTGATAGCGACTCAAAATTTATATCTTTGAACGAAAAATCATGGCAATGATGGAAGTCTTCATGTTAAGTAGTCATAACTTAAGATAGGGTTGCCAAATTTTCAATTTTTTAGACTCGTTCAAAAGGTTTTTCGATTGCATATCAAACGGTATATAATTTGATGATATTTCATATGATTTCTGGCCACTTATCTAACATCCGGATATATGCGAAAACACATTTGTATACTTTTGAACTACTTATCGAAACTTATTTGTTTTTAAACTCGATCTATGGGACTTTAAACCGAGTCAAATGCGACCAGTTTGACCTAAATCGTTTCAGCTAGTGCTAAGAAAACGGAGTGATAATTTTGGTAACACACACACACACAGACGGACAAACATTTGTTGAGTTTTCGATTCTGAGTCGATAGGTATACGTAAAGGTGGGTCTACGAGCTTTATTTGAAAATTTTATTTTCAGAGCAGGATTATAGCCTTACCTCAGTGAGGAAGGCAAAATAGTTAAATAAATATTTGAAAAATGGAATTTTTGACAAAGTTGGCACCACTGCCCGCTCTCATCCGCTCCGGTCAAATAAAATTTCATGATTTCGTCGCAGCGTGTTCCTCCGAAAATCTTTCATCAATATCGAGGTTGCAAAGTTTACCCTCCATGGGGCTTTCATCACTAAACGACACACACGCACAAGCGCGCGTACGCGGTCTACGTGTCACCGACCGACCGACGAACCTTGAAACAACCTCGTATCTTCGAGGAGAATTTTGAAATTCGGATTTCAAAGTGCGGCTTTAACCCGTTGACGTCTTGCGAGAGTTGGAGCTTCTGTTAGGAACAAGTTTGAAGGTCCTCGTCGCCACCACTGTCCAGCTGTGTTGTTTGCATACTTGTTTTTGTGAATGTTGGGTTGGTGATATTTAACAGATTTTGCTATTCAATGTCAGGAGGACGTCCGCCTTGGTATTGAATTAGCATAGATGTGATACTAGAGTTGGAAAGGTCAACCTTGGTTGATGTTTTGGATGTTCTCGCGTTTTCTGCGAAATGTAGGACATCGATTTGAGATGATCTACGTTTTGCGTGCCAAAATTGCTTTTCATGTTCGGGTTGTCCTCTAGCGTCCACGGAAAGCAGGTCAAACTGTGGGGCCACCATCGCCTAATGACACCCGCTTTCCACGTTCCGCGAGATAGGTACGATGTCGTGCCATTGGTCACGTCGCACGACAGTTCCCACGGAAGCAATTTTGTCACCATGCAAAGCAAATATTACATTCCAGCGATATACCACCACAGAGGACAATAAGCTGGACAAGATGTGTTCCGTGCGTAGCGGTCGAGGAAGAAAGCAAGCACGGTCGGTTCACCTACTCTCTCACAAGTCTCCTTGGAGCAGGAAGGTAGCAGCTAAGACATGACATTCAATTTCGCATCCACTTCCGCGATTTTCTTAGACCGGCACCGCTGCGGAAAGCCGTCACTTATCGGCAGGCCCGCTCAATTAAGGCAATTAC
The DNA here is from genome assembly GCF_016801865.2 of Culex pipiens pallens. NCBI lineage: Eukaryota > Metazoa > Arthropoda > Insecta > Diptera > Culicidae > Culex > Culex pipiens. The sequence continues at coordinate 111,822,624 of NC_068939.1, forward strand.
ATAGCTGGTGGTAATACTGGGTAACCAACCGGCCAGTGCAGTGGCACAGCTGGTGCAATTAAATTTTATGCAAATCACCGAACTCTTTCGACTACTTTGAAGCTATTATGTTGAAAGTTTTTTTTTCGGTTTTCACAAATTTTGCAGTTTTCTTTCACAAACTTTGCAATTTCAGCAAAATTCATTCAAAAAACTATACTACACATTCTGGTCAACTTCATACATGATCACGTTTACGGTGGCGATTACGACATCACCCCCTTTATCGGACCCAGGGGGGCCTCAGCATCTCAAAATCGAACCAAAACCGCGCCGGCAGCAATTGCGCGCGCGCGCACGCCTCTCGGTTTAGGCCTCTCGCGGTCCTATAAACGTCCTCTCACTTTCGGAGATGTCTTTTTACGACGACGCGCAGCAGGGATGGCGGCGCTCTCTTGTCAACGGCCTTCTGTCAATTGGCCGCCGTTTAGCAATGTAGTGCAACAATTTGCGATTAGAAACGGCTCGACGGACGATTCTGGGGTGGGAAATGGGCTGGGTTAACATAATCGGGCAGTTTCGATGGTTAGGTAATATTCAAAAAGAGGCGATCTTAAGCTGATTCAATGTTTCATTTGGTGGTTTACGCTACTTTGTGAGTGTTTTTTTTTTTTTGCTAGAAAATATTAAAAAGCTAAGGCAATTTTGGAAAAAATGCATAGAGAAACAAAATGTCACTTATTCAACGGAAAAACATGTCAAAACATCATCAGAAGATTGATTCTCATGAAAATATTTAATGAAGCCTAATGTTCGAATTTAACTTAACCTAACTTTGTCGATGGATGCAAAGACTTGATCCAGATTTTTTTTTTTTTTTTTTTGCAGGAAAATCATTTCGTCGTGCTCGTGTTATCTTTTGTCGCACGTCGATGTTAGGTCAAATTGAGTTAAGGACGCCGTTTTGTGCAGGCATTGAAGCCTCACTCTTTGATTTTTACATATCTCCTAAATTAGATTACAATCTGATCTGGCTATCTTTACACACTCTGCAACTAGCTGCAAGTGCGACAACTGGCCAAAGAGAATTTAGCCAGAGGTCGTTTTGTCACACGTACATGCCCGACTAAGGTACATATTTTTAGCTATAACTCAGTACTCCGACAACCAACTTCAACCAAACTTCGGGACAACACACATAACGGGCAGCCAAACAAAACGTGTTTGTTATTGTTTACATTTCGTGCTCTATTTTTTTTTTTGTATATTCAAGGTAAAACATTAAAACGCGTTTTTCTCGGAACGTCAAAAAGCGACAAAATAGCACGATCATATCGAGTTTTTACTCAATTTTAACCAATGAGTAGGGGGAGAGGGGGTAATATGCACCCCCTAAGGGAAAACTTTGATTTCTCAACCATTACACAATTACTTTGGAAGAATTTTGTTCGATGTTCTGATACAACTATTATTCTTCGTCATACATGTGAAAAAAGTCTTAAAAAACCTCAAAATTGTTCGAAAATATCAAATTTCTAAAAAAAATCATTTCAAACAACCATGCGGGGCAATATGCACCGCAACATTGGGGCAAAATGCACTACATCAACGGGGCAAAATGCACCACAACATGAGGCAAAATGCACCGGGTAAAAGCAGTTTTCACTAGTCACCACTAGATGACACCGCTGTTTTTACAAAGGAGCTTCACAGCGGTGCATTTTGCCCGGACCACGCTTTTTGCAGAAAATTTAAATAAAAAAGCATTTTTTCTGTTTTTGGACTCATCTATCTACAAAATAATAAAGATTATGGCAAAAACTGTATACCTCATCACTTACAATATCAATAAATGCTATTTATATTGTCCAAAAATCATAATGAATGTTCAAAGAAAATTAGATGAAAACACAACATTTTAAAGTTTTGCAAATAACTTAAGCTGTTTTTATAATGCGTTGCTCAAATTTGTCCAGCATGGTTTAGCAATGTTAAGCTTCCAATTTCTATGATTTTTTCCCCAGAAAATTCTTTCAAATACCGAGAAAAGCAGGGGTTGCATTTTGCCCCGGGGGTGCATATTACCCCCTCTCCCCCTAAATCTTATCTTACCTCAATACACTAGGGTAGGGTAGTCATCAATGAGACACTTTTGGTTTTCAACCTTCAACGATTATTCAAATTTTTTCATCAGCATGTTTTAATGAGCTTTTAGTTGCATTATCTTTCTTTTAATGTGCTCTAATATTGACCAAAATATGAGATCGATCCGACATCTACAGCCAGAGTTATTCAACTGTCTCATTGTAGACGCACTTGGCAGGAACAATGAGACAGCTGGGGAACAATGAGACACTCTACGAAAATCAAAATTTTTCTAGCAATACATCATGTTTTTGTATTGTTCAATTGCAGGTGACTTGCCTTGAACATTTTAGAGCAATTTTGCCAACATGAAACTTTTAATAACAAAAGTTATACTAAAAAGTATTTAAATTTTGTAAAATCCATATATTAATACCAAATAACTTTGTATTTTTGGTTAAATGAAGTTTAAACTCTATAAATATGCCAAAAATCACTTTTAATTCATGTTTTGAAAGATTTCCATCGATTTTGAAAAGTTTATTGAAGAAAAAACAAAGTGTCTCATTGTTACCCATGGGCTGAAATGAGTGGGGAACAATGAGACAGCCCTGGATTCTGGCTATATTCTAAATTTTGGCCAAATCTAATGAAAGGACATTGTAGCCCAACTTAATCCCTATGGAACGTCGAAAGAAATTTGAAGAAATATTATTTTTTGTGTAAACGGCAGCCTACGAGCGAAAAAGTTTTTTTTGTCCATAATTTACTTTTACACCCCAGAATCAAACATTTATGATTTACTTTTCAAGGGAGCGTCCATAACCAAAGCCACTAATATGGCAGACGTGTATCCAGTAGACACACCTTTCCCTCAAATATGAGCCTGATTGGTTGAAACTACGACTTGTGAGAGCCATTTTATCATTGTTCCCCGTGTCTCATTGATGACTACTCTACCCTAAATATTAAGCAAAAATGCTAAAAACTTCTCAGTGAGTTGTTAAATCAGTGTGTTGAATGAGTGGTCGAATGTTCGAATGAATGAGTGAGTGATTGAGTTAGTGAGTAATTAAGTGAGCGAGTAAGTGAGTGAGGTGGTGAGTGGATCAGTGAGTGAGTGAATGAGTCAATGAGTTTATAAGTGAATGAGTTAATGAGTAAGGGTGTCAGACCGGCCCGTGGCTTAATGGCTACGGCTCCCGCCTCATAAGCGGAAGTTTCCGGGTTCGATTCCCGACCGGTCTCCTTGAAATTATTCGACTATAACTGAACTTTGAATATGAACAAAAAACGCATGGAATCAGGTGGGATTCGAACTCACACCTTTGGATTGGTAGTCAGATGCTCTAGCCACTCGGCCACCGAGGGGTTGACACCCCTTGAGTGAATTAACCCGTAGTGGTGAAATAATGTCACAAGGTCATTTACAACAATTCCTTTCCCAACGATTCCCCTACACACACTACACACCATATTCTATAAATAACTCGAAGTGGTTGGTACGGTATGTCCTCACTTCTTCTTCTTCCCCTGATGATTCCATGAAATGTGGGTTCCGTTCATAGAATCTGTCTCTTGCGGTTAATGCAACGCAGTAGGCCGGGCCGCTTTAGTGAGTGTAATACATTTCGGGGGTCCTCGAAAGTACTGCAATCATTAATAATGACAAGAAAGAACTTGAGGCGTAATCTAACCATAAGTTCTTCCCGGATGCTTTCTTCGGACTGGCTGCGCTTGTGTTCGATTAGATTAGATTAGGTTAGAATGAGTTAATGAATAAGGGAGTCAGTGAATGAGTGAGTGAGTGAGTGAATAAGTAAAACCATTTGAATTATTGTGTTTGAAAAGAAAAAAACTATAATTGGTTAAAGTTTGTTTGTAAGATAATTGCTTTCTAATCTTTATTTTTTATTTTAAAAATAGCCATGATAAGCAATTCTAGAGTTTTTAAAAAAGGTAAGCTATTGTCTTTTATATATTTATAGGACCATTTTAAAAAAAAATCTCTAGAATTGTACTCGCAAAACATCTGATTCAAAAATGGTGTATGAGGTCGTAAAATAGATTTAAAATATTAATGTTCAGCAAAACTTCTACACTAAATGAGTCCATGAAAAATAAAATGTTTGGGTTTGTACACCCAAAGGAAAAATATATCTCAAAATCTGCAAAAATGGATTTGCTGCAGAAAATGTCACATTTTATGACATTTTTTGCAGCAAGCCCGTAGATCATTTTTGCCCGCGTGTAAACATTTCAGCGATCTGCAGTTCTCACCAACACATATAAGGCTGGCCCGTCCGCTAGCAACACTCCAAAGAGAAGAATATGTTGGTGCTCCTTCATTCACAGTTCATCAAGCGTCCATGGCGCGGTGGTAGCGTATCGGATTAATAACCAAGAAGTTGGTGGTTCAATCCTCGTTCTAGTAGGGGTTTTTTGTGAAATACAACCAAAAAGCCGTCGGTAATGTCGATAATTGTCGGTAACGGGCAAAAATTTCATACCCCTATATCGCAAAAAATGCATGAGGACAGTTTTCATGCAAATTCTGATATACTTTCATGCCGCCATGCATCAAAATCATGCGATCGCCGATTGGGTGTAACATTGTAAACTATTTTATAAATTGTATGCACAACCAAAATTGCTTTCATCGCAGTGCAGGTTTGAATCTGAGAAGAGCCTGCAAATGTAAATGGCGACCTTATGTTGAGCAATTACGGAACGTACAGAGTTTTTTTAATGCGAAAGAAATTCCTTTAAAATGTTCGCCATTTGCAAGACCTGCATATGCGATTACTATCGCATATTATTCAATTTGATCCAATTAACATTGTGGCAACTTTCCTCAACCGATTGGAATCGGAACACCAGATGTGGAAACGGATTTTAATTTGATTTGAATATATTAATTTTTCTCAATTATTGCTGCTATCCAATTTCGAAAAGGTTAAAATCTGTCGGTCCTATCAGCCGATTACCTGTTCGTTTTTTTTTCTTCGCTCTCCCATCCAACTTGGCTCAGTACATTCATATACCAAACACATACTTCAGCAAGTGGCTGCTGGCTGACTAACTGCCGAGTGAAAGTGATTCGTGCGGTTGTTTGGATGAATTTACTCTTTATCAATACGGCAGCAGAAGGCCCCACAAAAAAACGGACTTGCTTGTGGTGGCAGTGAGCAAATCGTCAGCTGTGTGCTATTTTGTGACAACGACCATTTAGTACTTTTCGAGAAAATCGATTTTTAAAGTTTGATGATAAATATTTTCAAAACTATGAATGGTAGAGACAAACTTTTTGAAGCAATTGGTTCGTATAATATCGCTTAACAAACGCTCCAAGTTTCAACTAATTTGGTTACACCAGTTAAAAGATACAGTAAATTATGTAATCAAAAATCTGAAAAGCACGTGTCACAAGTGTGTTTCGAAAGTAAAATTGTACTACGTGTCAAAAGTGTGCACAGAATTTCCATACAAACTAAAATAGACTAAAATCAATAGTTTAACCGACTTAATCAGTATATTTTCAAAAACAAAAGATTGCATTGCCTTCAGAAAATGTGTATCAACATAAATTTGTGGAAAACAAGAAAAATTTTCCACATTTTCCAACAACATGTATGACGTGTCACAAGTGTGCACGATCATTTTGATGAGAAATTGGTCTATGTCACAAGTGTGTATTGCGATATCCGGGAAACGGAAGCGAGTTTCCAAAATCGGGTTAAAGCATCTTGTAGTGTTTGTTAATTATAGCAAAACGTCATCATTAACTCATTTTCGACCAAAATGGTCTATGTCACAAGATAGCACACAGCTGACGAAATATGAACGTGCCAGCGCAGGTCTGACTGATGGCCGGTGCTCGCAACGGGCCACATACCCCGATGGATTGTCCACCCGATGGAGTGTACACCCACAGCAGGGCTTCGCCATCCTAGTGGAAAAAGAAAAAGAAAGTGGTAGTGAAAAGGTACCTCACAAGGATGAATGAATCAAGAGATGACCAAGAGCGTTAAAAAGTTCATCCATCATAACATATGTCGGTGACGCCATTCGATCCCGAAACCTCCGACTAATTGAATCTGTGCCTTTGTCGTATCGGCTTCAACTGCTCGTAATAAGTTGAGATAAGCTGTATCAGTATAAATTCAAATTTGAAACAGACTACATTTCCATAGTTCCTTAACCAGCCTGAGGGCATTGGGTTAGAAACACAAACATTCATCAATGAGCACCAATCACTTACTTTAAGAGTATTTCATTAACAATTTTCTCTTCTGGGTGTACAAAGGCAGTCTTACCATGAAGGACGGCGATAGTGCAGACTCGCCGTACTAGTGAACGTTTGCTTCGGCATCTCTAGCACGGCACAACTCCGTCACAACAACCGGTCTGTGCACATCTCAGTTTTTGGCTGATAATCTGGTTTGGGGGCTCGCATACTTGAGCCGATACAAAGTGACGCCAACTATCCGGCAAGTACATCTCGCAGAAAGTTGTCTTATTAAAACATGAACGTACCACCAAATCTGATAAGCGCTGCATACACAACCCCCTATCAGCACGAACAAAGCGAAACCCACCAAAAATAAAGTTTCGATTGGCCCAGTTTTGGCTGCTGAAGGAAGCTTCGGCGCGGCACAGAGAAAAGTTATGTAAAAAAGCATGAAATTACATGGCAAAAATAAACGCACCGAACCCACCAGGTCAGCTGGCAAACGAGCCGCGAAAAAAAACGGGCCCCGAATCTTCAAACTTCACGGGGCATAATGTTCGCTACATGTAGGTACGCGAAATTTCGAATTCGGGCAGCATTGAGAGTGAAAGCAAAGAGCTTCAGAGTGCAGAAAAATTGGAAAAGATGTAGGTTTTATTGTTTTATTCACGCGTTTTTTTAGGCATACTCTGCTAAGTTCCCGCGCGGCTGCAATTTTTTTGTTAAAAAGGCGGTAGTTTCGAGCGTTAAGAAATGAAAGTTGATGCAACGACGTTCATCCGTTTTTTTTTCGTTATGTCAAGCGGAGTTGTCAGCTGTCAAAGGAGCGCAGAGAGACAAACGAAACATGTTGACCTTGCATTTTTAGTGACAGCCGCCGCCTTGCGTGGGGTTTGGCGGTTTCCCGCGAGCGCACTCGCGGGCATTTATGGCTAGTTTTCGAAAGAAATTGTATTTTACGGTTGGTAACGCACGCCACCTGATTTTGTCGACATGTCATAACGCACGCGGCTTGAGAGGATACGAAATGATGGACTAATATAGTTTTGTGAGTTATGGCTTCCTTGAACTCAGCCAAAATCAACACAATAATTTGAAATGGTATTTTATTAATTGCTGTCATCGATTTGTAGATCGTCTATCTAGCTTCAAGGTGCACATTAGGATGTAACAAAAATGACATTTTGGCGGGCATTCAACGGTTTGTTCCGGTGGGCATACTGAGCCCAAATCCCAAATTTGAGCTTGATTGGACGTAACAGGAGCTGGCGCTCCGCCCTTCAATTTTAAATGGGATTTAACCCGTAAAAATAATTTTTTTCAAAAATGCTATTTTTGAGGCACTTTGGCCACCAAAAATCGGCCCGGCAAATCAAATGGCGCCTCGGGCGTCGCGAGGTGCGACGCATATCTTTTTTGCCGGGGCCGATTTTTCGAAAAAATGCCAAACTTTGAAGGTCTGTACAGAGTTCCAGGGTGCTCCAAACTTCAATGTTATATACACCAAAAGATGCGCAAGGATCTGGCCTATACGCCAATGATGTTGAAAATAAACGCTTCATCGGCCAAAATGCCTCAAAAAGTGACATTTTTGAAAAAAAATCTTTTTTTACTGGTTAAATCCCATTTAAAATTCAAATGCAAAGCGCCAGCTCCTGTTACGTCCAATCAAGCTCATATTTTGGATTTGGGCTCAGTATGCCCACCGAAACAAACCCTTGAATGCCCGCCAAAAAGTCATTTTTGTTACATCCTAGAGCACAAATTGAATTTTAATCGCATAGTTGACAAGCAGACTTATAATTAGTTATGGGTAACCTTCTTGCTCGAGGATGTATGCGTTTTTTTCATTAATGAGATTATTTCAAATCAATAAATTATACCAGAACAAGGCGTCTAATAATCTATTATTTATTATCAGTTATTATTTATTTTTTTCAAGTTTAGGAACTCTTTGGAAACCACTCCAACGAGTCTAGCCTCTCGATTGCCTATCCAACTTTTAGATTCGCTTCAAATGTCTTTCAATTACCTATCCAACGAAAGATCGGGTGTTTGATCCTGATAAAGTTATCATTCAATTAAGTGAGATCTGGCTTCAAAAAAGTTCATAAACTTTACTTAAGTGATCATAACATGAGTCAGGGTAGCCAAATCTTCGATTTTTTGGGTTCGTATGAAAGGTCTTTCAATTACCTAATCCAATAGTGTACAACATCACTGGCTGTATCAGAGGCCTGGAGGGGTCGTGCCGGGGGTCATTCACAAATACCGCAATCAAAAAAATAAATCTCATAGGAGTGCCTCCCCTTCTGTCGGAACCTGGACACACTACTGTACAACATGATGGTATTTGAGACGATTTCTGGCTACTTATCTCACACCCGGACACTTATTTGTTCAACAGTTTGATTTGATTTGATTTGATGTTATAACCAACAGGGCCACAAGGATGACCTATGTAGCGGTTGCCTAGAATTACAGTGGCTCAGACTGTTCAACAGTTTACTTAAAAAAAAGTAATTGACTCATTAGAAAATTATCTAATTGTTTTTATTTTCTAAATTTAACACATTTTCTTCAAACATTAAGCAATTCTCAACGCGCATTTTTTTAAATTGATGAACTTCTTTTTTCTAAAAAAAATCAAAAGAGTTTGCATGACACACAGAGGGGATCATTCATTCAAGCTATAGCGTGACATACACACATCAACTGTTTTATTTATTTAGAAGATAGAATATTAAGTTAAGTGTATTATGGTTCTATCCCATTCCCCAGAATCCCATTCCCCAGAATTCCATTCCCCAGAATGCCATTCCCCAGAAATCCATTCCCCAGAATGGTTCATTCCCCAGAATCCCATTCCCCAGAATGGTCCATTCCCCAGAAACTCATTCCCCAGAATGACCCATTCCCCAGAAAAGTTTTATTTTTATTATGAATGTTCTTTATTTCAAAAAAATGATCAGTTTTAAAGTGTGAAGTATTTAGATTTCGCCTTTACTGTGATAACTGCTGACAAAAGTTAAATGTTCCCTTCTTTAAAGAAAGGAAAACGCTCTTAACTTGTGATGATTGCTGACGAAAGATGAATTTTCCCTTTAAAGTTGAATTTTCCCTTCTTTAAAGAAGGGAAAACTCTCTTGCCTGTCAGTATTGCTGACAAGAGTTTAATTTTCCCTTTGAAGTTGAATTTTCCCTTCTTTAAAGAAGGGAAAACTCTCGTGACTGTCATAACTGCGGACAAAAGTTGAAATTTCCCTTTAAAGTTGAATTTCCCTTCTTTAAAGAAGAGATAACTCTCTTGACTGTCTGCCGAAAGTTTAATTTTCCCTTCTTTAAAGAAGGGAAAACACTGTTGGCTTGTGATAACTCCAGCATGCTGACAATTTTCCTTTAGCAGTTTTCCCTAGTAAAGAGAGTTTTCCCTTCTTAAAGAATAAAAAAAATAGTGTCAGCAGTTATCACAAGTCGAGAAGGCTTTATTAAACCGATTCTAATATTGAATTAATGTTTAATATCATTATGCCAATTGACCATTATGCGCCATTATGCCAAATTATGGTATGCCAAACGGCGCTATACTAAATGGCATTGTATCAAATGGGAAACATAACATGTTTTTCAAGGTCATAAATATTTCTGGGGAATGGGTCATTCTGGGGAATGGATCATTCTGGGGAATGGACCATTCTGGGGAGTGGGATTCTGGGGAATGGAATTCTGGGGAATGGGTCATTCTGGAGAATGGCATTCTGGGGAATGGGATTCTGGGGAATGGGATAGAACCGTGTATTATATTTTATCAAGAAAAAATCTCTTCCAGAATTCTAATTGATGTTTTTTATACTTTCAGGTAAGCTGAATTGGAAATTACAACAGGTTTGCAAATTATTTCCTCAAATTAAAATTTGAAACGCCTGTGCTATCGCATTTGTTGGATAACATACCCAAAATGCTAAGTCAAGAGAATCGTTCCTTCGAAATTTATTGAAGGCTCAGTACCATATAATAATGCTACCAACTCACACCAATCAAAACAAATGTGTTCGTTGCCGATAAGGTTTTTTTTTCGTTCTCGAATAGTATTTGATAGAAACGGTCCGAATTTTGTTGAGACAAGCAAGTCGTATTAGTCCTTTCTATGTATGATCGGAAGGCACGCCGACGAATATATTTTAGGGCTTATGATATCGATTCGTTTTAACGGGAGAAGCCCTTCATACATTATCGTTGATCGGAAGGTACGCCGACGAAGACTTTCTGGAGAATCGCGGTCGAATTGATAATATATTTAAATCTTTAGAAAGCTATCTTTCCGCAGCCGGCTGCCTAAGATTTTTCATTTTCAACCGATAAGCAAATTGCTTATGGTCACATCACTACCACTCGTGAATCCTGACCTCATACCCGTCTACTAACCCCCTCAAAACCCTTGTGATACTTTGTCGGAGATGCATCCGATTGGGCGGTCTCTTTCACTCAAGTATCGGACTAACATTCCCATCCACTTCCCAACAACTCTACCTCTGGTCGTAACCGGCGCCGGTATTGATCAGCATTAAAGGGGGCTTTAAGAAGTAGCGAAGCCAGGAAAGATAGCACCCACCCATTTTCCACGGCTAGTGAATATGACTTCTGTAACGCAGTTAAAAGTTTAATTTTTATATTTATAATTTTTATTATATCTTTAAAATCGAAAATAGTGATTCTCTAAAAGAATTAAAGTTGAGGCATTAAAAGCTGCACAAAATGGCTTCATTAACACTCTTTAGCTCAAAATTCACGTGCGATACCACATCACGCTCCCAACCATATCGTCAGCTGTGTGCTATCTTGTGACAACGACCATTTAGTACTATTCGAGAAAATCGATTTTTTAAGTTTGATGATAAATATTTTCAAAACTATGAATGGTAGAGCCAAACCTTTTGAAGCAATCGGTTCGTATACTATCGCTTAACAAACGCTCCAAGTTTCAACTGATTTGGTTACACCAGTTAAAAGATACAGTAAATTATGTAATCAAAAATCTGATAAGCACGTGTCACAAGTGTGTTTCGAAAGTAAATTTGTACTACGTGTCACAAGTGTGCACAGAATTACCGTACAAACTAAAATAGACTTAAATCAATAGTTTAACCGACTAAATCAGTATATTTTCAAAAACAAAAGATTGCATTGCTTTTAGAAAGTGTGTATCAACATAAATTTTTGAAAAACAAGAAAAATTTTCCACATTTTCCAACAACATGTATGACGTGTCACAAGTGTGCACGATCATTTTGATGATAAATTGGTCTATGTCATAAGTGTGTATTGCGATGCGAGTTTCCAAAATCGGGTTAAAGCATCTTGTAGTGTTTGTTAAGTACAGCAAAACGTCATCATTAACTCATTTTCGACCAAAATGGTCTATGTCACAAGATAGCACACAGCTGACGATATGATAATTATGCCGTGATTTACGATAGTTCGTGTTCTTGCGAACATCGAAGTCTTTTGTATTTTATTTTATCCTAAAAATGTCAAATTGCTTCCAAATGCGAACAGCGTTTCGTAACACTCTCATTCAGTCATAACCATCCTCGGCCGCTGGGAGCTGCTCCTCTTATGACACTTTTATTTGTTCAAGCAAAATGCTCGAATTTACCAAACCAAATAAATAAAAACTTCAAACCAGAAACGCTCGACAGGACATCGTTGGACCTTCGATCGCTTGCGCAACTCTCGCAATCTCAACACTAAACAGGCGATTCCGTTTGATTTGATAGACGATAGAGCCGTTCGATCACGCCGATTGCAAGCCATGATGAGAGCAGTAAACTTTCGCTGCTGCTGCCACAGGGGTTTATCGGTATCGGATGGGTTAGGATGGTGCCTGTTGTACCAGGAAAGGAAGATAGAAAAAAAAAACTTAACAAACAAGTGGCCAAAAAAATAGAAGCCCCTGCAATTGCTTTATATTGATTGATGATGAATTCAATGGAAGGCTGATTACGGACGATTACAGATTTATTTTTTTTTGGGCGGAAAAGATTTCTCCTGGCGCGTACGCGTAACTATCCGCCGTTGAAGATGGATGCGGATGGGCCTTTTTGCGGTCATGCGTAACGCTGAGCAACACGCCACGACGAGCGCTGCAAACTTTGAACCCATCAATTAACTGTTGTTGAGCGGTTTTTTTCTTCCATCCACATTGCAGATTACTACGATGCTGTGATGCTCCACTTGACCTGGCTTCTTTGGTCTGACATGTCGACCAATATTTTTGAGACGAGCGTAGTCGAAAAGAATATGAGATTCTCAAAATTTGATTTGATCTTTCACATTTTTTCAAAAGATTTTTCTCAGTAGTTTTAGATGACTCTCACCGTACTTTCCATGTGATTTCCAGCTTTCCTCAAAATTGAAGAAGAGAATTGCCATTCGAATCACTCTGTTTTACGAACGTTAGAGAAATGGCCGGGTTGTGTATGCAAAAACAAACAACAACATTTCCAACAAAAACCGGCAGTGAAAGATCTCTGCAAACTTTTCACTTTCGTTTGGGATGCTGCGTAAGCAAATTAAGCGCAAATGTTTTCGAATTGCTAATGTAACGTGGAACAGGTTTTAAACGAATTTGTCTGTCTAATGCATGAATGCGGCGTGTGGAATTGCGCAGGTGTTTTGAAAGTTTCGTTTTTTTTTTAATTTTTAAAAGACAGTAAACATTTCTATTAAAAAAAAGTAGCAATTTGTTTGCTGTTTTTGATCCTTCTTCTTTTGATAAGTCCTAGGAGAAAGGTGTAAACATGTCGTGGTAGTTTTTGACAAGGGGGGATCCCCAAAAAACGTTTATCAACTCTGAATTATTAACTGAAAAATTTCGAAAGGTACCGTAACCCGGGGGTTATTGATAGCCGAGGTGGCAACAACTCAATGTTGAAGATTTTTTGCAAAATTAATTTGCAAATTGAATTGGACCATTACTTTGGCTTGGAATCAATGCAAGAAGAGCAATTCTATACGAAATCGGTATTTTTTTAGAATTTTAATTTTTGTTTTTTTTAATCCGGCTGTAATTTTTGTGGTGCTTTCGGTATGCCCAAAGAAGCCCTTTTGCATCATTAGTTTGTCCAAATAATTTTCCATACAAATTTGGCAGCTGTCCATACAAGTTCACAGTTGCAGGTATGGATATGGACTACACTGACAAAATGATACACGGTAAAAAAAAATTGGTGATTTTTTATTTAACTTTTTGTCACTAAAACTTGATTTCCAAAAAAAACACTTTTTTGTTTTTTTATTATTTTTTTTACATGTTTTAGGCCGTTGCAAATATTTTTCAAAGTTTATGTGGCCCCCCTTCAAAATTGGTCTGAAAAATCAGGGGGCGAAAAAAATATTTTTCCAAAAAACTTCAAAATTTCCATGCATATAGAAGTCTAATCAACTGAAAACAATCTAAAATGCATTTTTCTGCATTAATAATCATATTTAGCATGTTTGGGCTTGTTTAAAAATGTTTTGAATTTTATGAAATTCCAATGTACAGCACCGCAAAAAAAATATTTTTCGCAAAAAAATTTCGTCAATACTTAGATATTTTGGAAATTAATGATGACAAAACAACAGGATATCAAATGCCAACTTTTTTTGCCAAAATCCTTGACCGAGTTATGAATTTTTTTAATCAATACTGTTAAAAAAAGGAAATATTGGTCGCAAAAATTTTTCAACTTAATTTTTCGATGTAAAATCAAATTTTCATTCAAAAAATACTTTAGTGAAATTTTGATAAAGTGCAACGTTTTCAAGTTAAAGCCATTTTTAAGTAACTTTTTGAAAATAGTCGCAGTTTTTCATTTTTTTTTAAAATTAGTGCACATTTTTGCCCACTTTTGAAAAGCAATATTTTAGAAAAGCTGAGAAAATTCTCTATATTTTGCTTTTTTGAACTTTGTTGAAACCCTTAGTCGCTGAGATATTGCCATGCAAAGGTTTTAAAACAGGAAAATTGATGTTTTTTAAGTCTCACCAAAACAACCCACCATTTTCTAATTTCGATATCTCAGCAACTAATGGTCCGATTTACAATGTTAAAATATGAAACATTCGTGAAATTTTCCGATCTTTTCGAAAACAATATTTTCAAAATTTTAAAATCAAGACTTACATTTTAAATGGGCAAAAAATTCAATATTACGCCCTCTTAAAATATTTGTCTTGGTTAAAAAAAATTAAAACATTTTTTTCGGAAAGATCGGAAAATTTCACGAATGTTTCATATTTTAACATTGTAAATCGGACCATTAATTGCTGAGATATAGACATTAGAAAATGATGGGTTTTTTTTGTGGGACTTAGAAAACATCAATTATCCTGTTTTTAAACACTTGCATCTCAGCAACTAAGGGTCGTATCAACAAAGTTCAAAAAAGCAAAATATAGAGAATTTTCTCAGCTTTTCAAAAATATTCTTTCAAAAGTGGGCAAACATGTGCACTAATTTATAAAAAATGAAAAACTGCGACTATTTTTAAAAGAGTTGCATAGAAATTGCTATAACTTGAAAACGATGCACTTTATCAAAATTTCACTGAAGTACTTTTTGAATGAAAATTTGATTTTACATCGAAAAATGAACTTGAAAAATTTTTGCGGCCAATATTTTGATTTGTGGAAAAAATCTGTATTGATTAAAAAAATTCATAACTCGGTCAAAGATTTTTTGCACAACCTGCAAATTTCTGAAAAGTTGGCATTTAATGTCCCCTAAAACATATCAAAAAATAAAAAAAAATAAAATTGTGTTTTTTTGCAAATCAAGTTTTAGTGAAAAAAAGTTAAATAAATAACCAAAATTTTGTTTACCATGAATCTTTTTTTTTTCAGTGTAGTCCTCATCCATACCTACAACTTTGCCCATGACACCAAATCGATCAAAAAATTCTTTCAAAACATACAGATTTTTGAATTTTCATACATCATTTTTGTACAGCTGCCAAATTTGTATGGAAAATTATATGGACAAACTAATGATGCAAAATGGCTTCTTTGGGCATACCGAGGGCACCAAAAAAATTTCAGTCGGATTAAAAAATACAAAAAAAATCGAATGACCCAAATCTGAGAGAACTGCTTAGAATCAGTTGTCGATTAAATTTTATAAGATTTAATAGTTTGCTATAATTACGAAATGTCACAAAGCAGAGTTAGAGAATGACTTATGACAGACAAGTAACAGAGTATGAGAATTCTTTATGACAATTTCTTACTTAGAAGATGTAACATTAGTTTTCAAAATGTATAGCTATAAATCTTGTGATAGTTTTCAAAAGGTTATTTATTCCGTTTTTTTCATGTACGTAAGGGTGACAATCAGCAAAAATGGACATTAGAGATACCCGCTGGCTCGATTTCTTCGGTAAAAATAAGAATCTGTGCCAATTTGAGCAACATTGGTAAAGGTTTTTATGGGTCGCTGTTGATGATTGAAGTTTGTATGAGAAAAATCGCAAAAATGTATGGGGGAAATATCGCTCCAGGATTTTGGCAGCAGGTGGCGCAGGTCCCGCTCAAAATGGTCTAAATGTAAGATACTTATGACCGAGCCACGTAGCTCAGTGGTAACGCTTCCGCCTCGTAAGCGGTAGATCCCGGCTCGGACCAACACAACTGGGGTGTTCTTTTCCTATTTATACTTACTAAGATATTGTAGAAGGTTCAATTCCAACTTTGTTCAAATTTGTCGAATGGTGCAAAACGCTCGAAATTGTTACCAATGGATAAGATTTCTAGATGCTCGACAAATATATTTCCAAATTTGCTGTACCACTTTTGAAGCGCATCGAATTCTTTCACGCCAAAAATCAAGTGTGCACATCGAAAGGTTCCAAAAAAAGAAAAAAGGTTTCTCTCGCGCACGATAATTTGTGCAACGTTTTATCCTCGGTCGATCAAGTGGATGCTGATGCTGAAGTAATGGCTTTAGCCTGGTTTATTGTGGCCAAATCTGTAATCGTTCAACCTGGCCTGGGTACCTACTGAGCGCAATTCATCGCCGTCGCGAGCATGAAATGTAGCAAACTAAGTAATTTGTACTCTGCGATGCGCCAAAAAGCGCGAATGAATTGCGCCTCGTGAGCTCGAATCTTTTTAATTGTACGTCATTAAGTTATGTTGCCATTTAGGCCTGCGGGAAGCAGGCTACAAATTGGGGCTAAAATGTGTGGTTTGCCTTTTTTTGGGTGTTGGATTGTTTCCGTACATTACAAATGGTACGAAGTTAATTGATAATTTATGATCATTAAGAAGATTTAAGGGATTTCTGAATATGAAACTCTGAATTTTTGAAGATTTTAAGAACACTGCATCGTCGAATTTGGGTGAAATCAGCCAAATCTCTGCGAAAGCAAATGTATCGCAACGGCAACCAAATCGATTACGTGCTGCAATTCGTCGATGTTTAGTTTTTTCGTGGATCTTGCCACCCGAATCGCAATTTTCGCGCGCGCTTCATCGAGGGCACATTTAATTATGATATTTGTTCTGCGTGTTTATGGGGCAATTTAGTTTAGGCGGCCAATAGTGCACACTAGTTTGTACGCAGGTTGAAAGGTGGGTTGAATGGGGGGAATATGAAGCAGCTTTGAACAATGGCTTCACCTTTTAGTAGCAATTTGTGGTGTTAATAGGTTGCTTTCTTATACTTTGTTGTCGAGTTTGATGTGGGAATCTCTCGTACTAGGTGAAGTATTCGCGTTGATGCTTCACAAGTTCAGTGTCGAGGTCTTGACAGCCACTTGGATTGTGTGTAAAAAAGCTATTTCCCGCTCCATTTGATGTTAATTGAATCATAACTTGCTCACACGAAGAAATGGAGTCAAGACCAAGAGTTTTCCATTTGTTAGACTTGAATGGGTTTATCGTTTAGCGTTCAGCGACGTGCCTTTCTCATGCACAAATCTGCAAACCTGCAACCAACCATCTTAACCTTTCAAGCTTCCGTGCACTTCTGTCAAGTGCATTCAATAAACTTTAAAGATCATAATTATGCAACGTGTATTAGCTTTCAACGCGTGAGCAAAGTGTTTTGCAGACCGAGTGCTGTCGATGAGATGGTACGTTAGCTGGCATGGGTTAGGAACAGGAAAAAAGTGTTGCTCAACCGTCGAGTAGATTGGATTACACATGCTCAGAAGAAGTGCATTACAAGCCCCACCACTCGACGAAGAGTGTCGTTGATTGCTTTGGACAGATTGCAAGCTATCCGTCATCAAAAGGTGGCTTAAGTAAAGTTTCAATTTCCTAACGATTTACATCGCAATTGACCTTGAGTTGTTGACTACCTCAAGCTTCGTTGATATTGTTTGAGCCTCTAATCGTATGAGAACAATTATGTTACAAGTAATGCCACGAACGCGGTCAGTTGGTTGCTGAACTGTCGAAATGCAACGAATTGCAAACCACTCGAACAAAAACAAAGCCAGTAGAAGCAAATGGCGGCATGTACCTATACGAGGCGCGATGTCGGCGAAACGGCCGAAAACTCCAACGCAATCAAACAGCAGCAGCGGCGGCTTCGGTCACGTTGATGCTCCTGTTCAACGATCCGAAGAGGCAAGATGAAACTGTTTTGTTAGCGCCTGCCTGCCTTTATCGCGCGGATTGTTTGCACACACAGACACCTAAAGTCTACAAACACACATTCACGTCGTATGTGAGTTTTTGGGGTACCCGACATAATGCAACTGTTGGTCTTTTTGACGCATTACGTCACAGATGTGTTAATGGACACATCTCCATTTCTCTTGATACTTGGGACTTGAACGAAAACATTGTCCAGAGTGAGTGATGTTTTGCAATTTGGCCAAGCGAGATGAGCGGCCCAGATTGCCATAATGCCGCTCTTTTGCGCGGTTCTCCGTCGTTTTTAATCAAAAATAACAGATAAGCACCTACGAAGTGCAACTTGCAGATTTCGGTCATCGCACTCAGCGCAGCTCGAAAAGTAGGTTCGCATAGCAAATAAATCCACCGCTCAACTCAACCCACTTTAATGTACCATTCGATTGAAATTTTTCGCACAATAAAAAACCAAACTACAGATGCTTAACATCGAGCAACACTGTCGTCGTGTGACATAACTGTACGCCACTGTACAGAAACATTGAACTTGGGCAAAGAAAGACAGCAGGCAAGCGAAACCCACCCACGGGGTTGAATTAAGGAAATGCAATCTCACCTGCAAGCGGGTGGTGCATGGCCTTTGGTTGTGCAACGCAGGATTGCGTTTTTTGGTTAACGATTCGAACCGTTTTCATGCGTTCCCCTGTGTGCACATGCCGCTTCCTTTTTTTACGTTTATTGGCGTCTTTTTTTATTGCTTTGATTGCCAATTTCACACGCTGAGTTTGTATTGTTTTGAAGTTTAAGAAAAACTGTTACAATTTAAATTCAAACTACGAGGCATCTTTGATCTGAAGCCTGGCTATCCAGGTAGTAATTTAATCTGATCTAATCTAATCTAATCTAATCTAATCTAATCTAATCTAATCTAATCTAATCTAATCTAATCTAATCTAATCTAATCTAATCTAATCTAATCTAATCTAATCTAATCTAATCTAACTTAATCTAATCTAACTTAATCTAATCTAATCTAATCTAATCTAATCTAATCTAATCTAATCTAATCTAATCTAATCTAATCTAATCTAATCGAATCTAATCTAATCTAATCTAATCTAATCTAAAGGACTGATTTTATTTATAATGGTAATATTTTTTCCAAAGTTTGGTCCAAATTCAAGTGAGAAAAATAGATTACACATTTTTTTGAGAAATCAAAAAAAATTATTGAAATCTCAGAACTTTTCTTTTACGCATCTTAATCATCAAATCTAGAGTTTTTTTTAATAGGTCCTATTATAAACATATAAAACACAATAGCTTGTAGGACCTTTCCAAAAAAAATGTGGAAATTAACCTGAACTATACTTTTGATCAGGCTTGAGGTCAACTCGCAAATTTGGGAGCAATTTCCATCCATTCCAATGCAAATTGAAGAGTTTTAAAGAACCCCTAATAGAACCGATAAGTCCTTGTTTTGAAAAATCGAGTACTTTGCTGTTCATTTTGCCTTCTTATTTAGAGAAAGATTTTGTTCGTTCGTTTAGGTTTTTGGCAGCATTATCTTGGGGATAAAAAATATAAATATTGAAATAACAAGCATTGTTTTCAACATTTGCATGGAAAAAGTGTTTTAAAATTAATTTTACACTAGTTCAGTTGTTTTGCAATCATTACTTTTCAAAAAATGTAAGATTTGACGAATACAAAAATTTTAGCGAAAAAAAACTTTTTGCGACAATAAACATCGACAATTTTAAAAAAACCAAAGAGCAATTCCATGTCAAATAGGGAATCGGTTGTACCCGACCCTCTCCGATTTCAATGAAACTTTGTAGACATGTTATCCTAGGCCTATAAAAGCCATTTTTGTGTATATGGGGCCAGTTACACTCGATAATGACATTTGAGAAGGGCGTAAGTGTTTTAAATATTTTTGTATTTCAATTTTGCTGTATCTCGAAGCCGTTGCATCGTATCAAAAAGTGGTCAAAGACAAACTTGTAGGAAATTTGACGGGCTTTCCGAGCAAAATGCACTGAAAGAAAAAAGCAATCCACTTTCATGAGATTTATTGATTTTTAAGTTTAAAAGTCAAATTTGAAGGTGAGTTTTTGAATTTGAATGCAGGATGGAGCAACTCACCTAAAAAAAAAAAATCATTTACTGAAACTGTTTTTTTTTTTTTTCAAAGTGCTCCAAACGTCAACATTTTCAAAACCGAACACGAGAGTCGATTCTCCAGACAATTTTACATAAAAGTCTCCATATTGACCATTGTCCTAAGTCGAATCCTTGTGAAGTTACAACGGTTTTAAAAATAAAAATGTTGAAAAAATTGGGTTTTTTATGGTTTTTGGCAATTTCTATAGGACAGACTTGATTTTTCAGTCTCGAAAATATTTTTACCGGAAAGCTCGTCCAATTTCCTATAAGTTTGTCTTTAACCACATTTCAATTGGATGAATGGGCTTACAGATATAAGCTAATTACATTGCTCATAACTGAAAACATAATATTTTTTCAGTGTAGTGTAGTAACCTGGATAGTAAACTAGCTTATATCTGTAAGACCATTCATCCAATTGAAATGTGGTCAAAGACAGACTTATAGGAAATTGGACGAGCTTTCCGGTAAAAATATTTTCGAGACTGAAAAATCAAGTCTGTCATATAGAAATTGCCAAAAATCATCAAAAACCCATTTTTTCAACATTTTTATTTTTAAAACCGTTGTAACTTCACAAGGATTCGACTTAGGAAAATTGTCAATATGGAGACTTTTATGTAAAATTTGTCTGGAGAATCGGCTCTCGTGTTTGGTTTTTCAAAATTTTGACGTTTAGAGCACTTTTGAAAAAAACAGTTTCAGTAAATGATTTTTGTATTTTTTTAGGTGAGTTGCTCCATTCTGCATTTTTCGTGAGTCTTTTTGTAACATCTTAGGCTATTTTCACAAAAATTTTGAACGAAAAAAAATCGTGGGCTCACCTTTAAATTTTACTTTTAAACTTAAAAATCAATAAATCTCATAAAAGTGGAGTGCTTTTTTCTTTCAGTGTATCTTTTTCCGAAAGCCCGTCAAATTTCCTACAAGTTTGTCTTTGACCACTTTTTGATACGATGCAACGGCTTCTAGATACAGCAATATTTAAATTACGAAATACAAAAATATTTAAAACACCTATATTATTTATCTCAGACAAATCTAGATATTTTGAAAATATCGTACCTGAATCCTTTTTTTGATGCTAGAAGAAAGGCAGGACTGATTTTATTTATAATGATTCAAGTAAAAAAAAGTTTTGTTAGATAACTTAAAAGTTTTCGAGGAAGGAAAATGCCGGAAAATGCCGAAAATGCCGAAATTTCAATGTGAACATTAAGCAACAAATTTCTTTAAAATGTGTCCACGAACAACCATATACGACTTGTGGTCCAAGAGGTATCGCAGTTTGAAAATTGAGGTTTTTTATTCAATTTTAGCGAAAAAGGTGAAACTTTGGGGTGTTGCCAAAAAGGATGAGATGGGCTTAGATGAAAATTTGGATACTTGCTTGTTTTAATTGTTCCAACAGCTCCACCAAATTTGAGCTTGATCAAAAAAAGTGGTCTAGTTCAAAGATTTTGCATCTAAAATTGTAATCATCAACCAGTCAGAATAAATCTAATTAGAACAAAACGTATTGTAATTTTAATAAATCTGCAATAACTAATTCACATGCATTTAAAAAAAATCAACTTTTCCAACAACAATCCCAGAGTGAGTTGCTATAAAAGCTCTGGCGTGGAGAGGCAGACGCTTTCGCTGGCCAAAGCTCAAAGTTCCGCAACACGCTGCGTTACTGACTTACCTTGAGCTTTGCTATAACATCGATACCCGCGAAGCTTTGTGATGCACGGTGTGCTGGCATACTGAAATCTTTATATAAAATGGCAGGTTGAAATGATTCATGTCTTAACTTAAATTGTGTGTTAATCTTGCTTATTTTTGCTAGACAAAAATTTGAACGCTACAAAGTTAGAAATTTTAACACTGGAACGCCCAACAATTGTCCACCTTACACGGACGCCGAAGCCTCCAAAAAAAAGTGGAACGGTAACTTCAACTCGCTGGCTCTCTGGCATAACTCAACCAACCGGGACGATTCTTTTTTGCTTTTTGCAATCAAAAATCGTTCCAGCTCTTTTACGCACGATTTTTTTTTTACAAGCGCAAAAAATGTCACTTTCTGGTAATTTTAGAGTATATTAGCCGTCCGGGACAGTGGTGTAGGGGTAAGCGAAGTGGCCTCTCACCCAGTCGGCTTGGGTTCGATCCCAGACGGTCCCGGTGGCATTTTTCGAGACGAGATTTGTCTGACCACGCCTTCCGTCGGGCGGGGAAGTAAATGTTGGCCCCGGTCTAACCTATAGGGTTAGGTCGTTAGCTCAATGCAGGTGTAGGAGTCGTATCCCTGGGTCCTGTCTCGGTGAAGTCGCTGGTAGGCAGTTGGACTCACAATCCAAAGGTCGTCAGTTCAAAATTCCGGGGTGGATGGAACCTTAGGTGTAAAAAGAGATTAGCAATTGCCTCAACAATCAAGCATTCGGACACTTAGTTTCGAGTAGGAATCTTGCAATCGAGAACGCCTAGGCAATGCTGTAGAGCGAATAATTTGATTTGATTTTTTAGCCGTTTTGACAATAACGCCTTACCCGAAAGTACACGGAGAAAAATCAGGTCCCAATTTCGTGAGGAAGCGTTTATGAAATTCGTAACCACGAACGGCGTTAAAGGGTTAACATTTATATTGGGAGTAAGGTTGGTTTATCGAGTCTGCACAAGCGCACGATTGCTCTGTTCATACATTAGAGAAAACCCATTTGACCCTGTCAATTTATTTTGAAAAAAAAAAACAAATTTCTAAAAAAAGGTTGGACAAGGTTGGACGAAAGAGCAAAATATGTTTCATATTAGCCTTTGAATTTGGCAAAATGTACAGTTTGATTACGGGATGTGATCGAACATTTAAAGTACTCTCCACTGGTTTAGTTTTTATTTATTTATTCATCACCTCAATCAATTAGAAAATTTTGTCTACAAAACTAAAAAAATGTTACGTAGTGCTACTAACTTAAATAGTCAGTCATTTTATGTGATAAAATTAAGATCCTCTCATACTTTGTTTGCAACATCGTAATGCAAACTTAAGCAAGGATGCACGATTACCCCTTAACTCTTAAGCTACCTCGATATTATGTACAATGATTCGCTGGGCGGACATGAGTGTGGGCAACAATTTTCCTTAACTTTCTTAACTAAATGAACAAAAAATGAAACGAAAAAACCTAACAATAGCAGTGGCATTTTGGTTTGTTTGCTGTTTGCGTTATACTCTACTTAGAATCTCCAACACTTAGCTATCGGAGGAGGTAACATTTGTTAGGCTAGAATCGGTGCTGGTAACGTTTTCCTGGGGGTCTCGCTCTCGCTTCCCTCTTCTGCTGTAGTAACCTTTTGGCAGCCACAGTTCTTTAACCAGGTCGGCACCCTTTTCTCCGATCATGATGACGGGGGCGTTGATGTTACCGCTGGTTATTCTTGGCATAATACTGGCGTCAATCACACGCAAACCTTTCACTCCGTGAACGCGCAGTTTGTGGTCCACGACGGCGTACGGATCCGACCGTTGACCCATTTTGGCGGTTCCCGACATGTGGTAGATCGTCATGGTGTACTGGCGAATGGCGCAATCCCAGTACTCATCGGTGAATTCCGGTAAATGTTTGCAGTTGGGAACTTGCTTGCTGTGAAATCTTGCTCCAAAGCGTTTCATTGCTTGAGTTTCCCCGAAGGCGATAGCTGCCTTCACTCCTTCGCGGAGGACACCAACGTCATCGGGGTGGGTGAGATAATTGTGGTATAATAATGGGTAACGTAGAGGATTTTTCGATTGCAGTCGGATGAATCCACGACTTTTGGGACGCAACATCATGGGGAAGACTCCAAACACGTCCTGATTGTTGATTTCGCTGAACATGTAATCGTAAAATTCGTCCTTCAATCCGTGAGCTTTCTTGATCTGATCTCCCCCGTCCGAGGGTGTCGAGGCGCTAGTCAACATGAACTCGATATCTGGCCAGTCGTCCGTTTGATTTGCATACTTCGTGTTGATGAAACCGACTGCTTCCAACCCAATACTGCTGGTCAGTGGACCATCTTCCGTGACTGCGTATCGAATAGCCGAATTCAAATTCACCAACCGGTTCATGATCACAGAGATTGGCTGATCCACGCGGAATACCAAACCACCAACGGCGATATGATCTTGCAAGTTTTGTCCCACCCCGGGCAGGTCATGAACCACGGGAATTCCAACTTGTTCCAGATTCTCTCTCGGACCAATACCGGACAGCATCAGCAAATGTGGCGATCCGATGGCCCCGGCCGATAAGATGACCTCCCTCGTCGCGTAAACCTCGTGCTTCTTGCCGTCCCGTATGAACTCAACGCCCAAGGCGCGCTTATTTTCGGCGTCCATAATGACACGGGTGACGTGGGCGAACAAAGCTACGTGCAGATTTTTGCGGTTTCTGACCGGTCTCAGGAAGGCCTTGGACGAA
Source organism: Culex pipiens pallens (assembly GCF_016801865.2). Lineage (NCBI taxonomy): Eukaryota > Metazoa > Arthropoda > Insecta > Diptera > Culicidae > Culex > Culex pipiens. The sequence goes on from NC_068939.1 coordinate 111,847,149, forward strand.
CTGCATCTCGTCCCACGTCGCATCGTAAACTGGAAGAACGCGAATCCGGTCTGCTGCTCGCCGTTCACGTCCACGATATCGTAACCCATCTCTTCTCCCGCTTGGAGGAAGGAAACTCCCAGTGGCGTGAGGTAGGGCACATCCTGCACTTGCATGAGACCACCTAAAAATGTAATATTAGGTTAATTTCAGTAACACAAAACAAGAATTGAGTTTTACCTGTTGCGTGTTGTCTCTTGTTCCGCGCCAGGTAGGGATTCCGCTGATCCTCGGACTTTCTAAAGTACGGCAGCACCTCCTCGTAGCTCCAGCCCGGATTTCCGAGCGCGTGCCACAGGTCAAAGTCGCGCTTGTTGCCGCGGACGTACAGCATCGTGTTGAGCACCGACGAGCCTCCGAGAACTTTGCCTCGCGTCCAACAGCATCGATTCTCCTTCATGGCCTGACAGGCCGTCTTCTGGGGCTGGGTTCTGAAACGTTGACAGAAAGGACGAGGTCGCGTGAGCTTAATTTCACAAATATGATAAATCGTTTGTGTTGACGTGACGTAAACCTGCGTCATTCATCCCGTTAAAACGGACGACCTTGGAGCGTTGATGGCTTATTCGTTTACTCGCTCCGTCAGCACAGTCAAAATATTGCAAAAGGGAACAAATTGAAAATTAAACAAACCAACGCGGCTAGTATGACTAGGCAAATCGAGAGGTTGAAAGGCTCTTTTGGTATGGTTAGCGAGTTAAATTTGGCAATATTAATAAATTTGAACGCGAAACTCCGAAGGTTGCAGCTTGGTCTTTCCAAATGACTAAGCACATTTATGGTAGTTCAGCCTAGACTGAGCTGGAATGTAATTTTGAGGAATCAATCATTTAACTGCTGAACCTCAAACTTAGTTGTTGGGTGAATGTAAAATGCATATCATTAATCCTGCATCTGTTTATTAATTTTCTAAATGAGGTTAACATTTGAATGTATGGGATTTAGGACTCCATTTCCAATTCAATTATTCACACCTTGTTCAGCTGCTTTTTGGTTTGTTTGCGTGTAACTGAAGCTTAGCTGCGTAAATTGTTTTAACTTGACACGATAATTTATGTTTCACGCCCGTTTCATGGTTAATAATTATAACACCGACCACCAAAATTTCTGAGCAGGCTCATCTCGAGGGCAAGGAACCACTCGAAACTTTATGATAAAATAAGTCTTTTCATCTAAATAACTAAAAAAACTAACTTAATCCACCTCTGTGGTTGGTGCCTTCCTCACTTTTGACCAACATTTGGTGTTATGATGGGTTTGGACACAAATTCCATATATTTCTCAATAAAAAAATACACAAATGTCACTTAAGCGGTCAAAACTTGAAACTGAGCGTTGCCAGATCTTCAATGTTTTGGACTCGTAGGAAAAAACTCATTACCTAACCAACGATGGGTCGGATGATGGATCCGGACATAGCTTACATACATTTAAGTGAGATCCGGCATCAAAAAAGTACACAAATATCACTTAAGTGGTCATATCTTGAGACAGGGTTGCCAGAACTTCAATGTTTTGGACTCTTTGGAATGGTCTCTCAATTACCTAACCAACGATGGGTCGGATGATGGATCCGGACATAGCTTACATACATTTAAGTGAGATCCGGCTTCAAAAATGTACATAAATATCACTTAAGTGGTCATATCTCGAGACAGGGTTGCTAGAACTTCAATGTTTTGGACTCATTGGAAAAATCTTTTGAATACCTAACCAACGATGGGTCGGATGATGGATCCGGACATAGCTTACATACATTTAAGTGAGATCCGGCATCAAAAAAGTACACAAATATCACTTAAGTGGTCATATCTTGAGACAGGGTTGCCAGAACTTCAATATTTTGGACTCATTGGAAAGGTCTTTTGATAACCTAACCAACGATGGGTCGGATTATGGATCCGGACATAGCTTACATACATTTAAGTGAGATCCGGCTTCAAAAATGTACATAAATATCACTTAAGTGGTCATATCTCGAGACAGGGTTGCTAGAACTTCAATGTTTTGGACTCATTGGAAAAATCTTTTGATTACCTAACCAACGATGGGTCGGATGATGGATCCGGACATAGCTTACATACATTTAAGTGAGATCCGGCATCAAAAAAGTACACAAATATCACTTAAGTGGTCATATCTTGAGACAGGGTTGCCAGAACTTCAATGTTTTGGACTCTTTGGAAAGGTCTCTCAATTACCTAACCAACGATGGGTTGGGTGATGGATCCGGACATCGTTTGCATACATTTAATTGAGATCCGGCTTCAAAAAAGTACATAAATATCACTTAAGTGGTCATAACTCGAGACAGGGATGCCAGATCTTCAATGTTGTGGACTCGTTGGAAAGGTCTCTCAATTACCTAACCAACGATTGGTCGGATGATGGATATAGACATAATTTACATACATTTAAGTGAGATCCGGCTTCAGAAAAGTTCATAAATATCACTTAAGTGGTCATAACTCGAGACAGGGTTGCCAGATCTTCAATGTTTTGGACTCTTTGGAAAGGCCTTTCAATTTAATAACCAACGATAGGTTGGATGATGGATCCGGACATAGTTTACATGCATATAAATGAGATCCGGTTTCAAAAAAGTACATAAATATCACTTAAGTGGTCATAACTCGAGACAGGGTTGCCAGATCTTCAATGTTTTGGACTCATTGGAAAGGCCTTTCAATTGCCTAACCAACGATGGGTCGGATTAAAATGCCTAATAGAAAGTGGGGACAAGGCACTCAAAATGCAATACCACTCACAGTTGGTCACTCAAATTTTACCAAGCGTTTGAATAGAAGGTGTTCATTTTTTGACAAATCCTATGGACGAAGGAGAGGTTGTAAGCACCTTATGTGTAAGATCTTGGAGGTGCTCAATTTTTTGACAGAAAATCGCTGGGTTCTCAGTTACTCGTGTCCCCACTTTCTATTAGGCACTTTAGGTCGGATGATGGATCCGGACATAGTTTACATACATTTAAGTGAGATCCGGCATCAAAAATGTACAAAAATATCACTTAAGTGATCATGACTTGAGACAGGGTTGCCAGATCTTCAATGTTTTGGACTCATTGGAAAGGTCTTTTGATTACATAACCAACGATGGGTCGGAAGATGAATCCGGACATAGTTTTCATATAGATAAGTGACACTTTTTTATACGTGACTTTTAAACTACTTATTGGATCTTCAAACAATTCAATAGTGCAGTATGGGGCACCAAACCGGATCGAATGCAACTTGTTTGACCAAAATCGGATCAGCCAGTGCCGAGAAAACTTGGCAAGAATTTTGAGCACCAAGGGGAATACGCACACACATACACACACACACAGACATTTGTTCAGTTTTCGATTCTGAGTCGACTATGCATGTATGGACAGTTGCATGTATGGACAGTTGTAGGAAATTGATCTTGCGAACACAAACCTGTCACATAAATCATGACATAACCTTGTATTCTTTCAATGTAGCCGCAAGCGATTATGCAGCTAAGTGCTCCAAATATTAGTATAATTAAAGTGCAAATGGATTTTAATTGTCCCACCTCCACCTCTTATGAAATGTCGCCCTCGCCCACCGTCAACCATGGTCACCAACCACCCGCCAAGTAATGGCCTTTGGATACCCGATGAAGCGTGACTATCTGATCAATTGCCAACCAAAGGCCCGCCAAAGGCAAACGAGGGGGACCAACAGCCGACCACAGAGAGTACGGGGCGGATTAAAATCAGCTGTGCACTTGAACTCGTTACCGGCACACTTGCTCCGCTGGACGGCCGATTACCACAGAGCTTTGACTCATGGCTGACGGTAATTTCTGAAGACCGGTGATACGCGTGAACTTGCTAACCATGGTGTCATCCAGATTGACGTACCGAGTAGCTCCCGGCCATAAGTGGAGACGTTTTTGCGTACACCGACATTATAGTTTTCCACATGGACGGTTAGGTTCAAGATCTCCACGATTGAGTGACTGATGATCGTTTGAAGTTTTTTTTTTTTTGCGCAACTATGAAACGCAATGGAATAAGTGAGAAAAGTTGCACTTGAAATTTTACTGTCGAGTTCAAGTGCACTGAGCTTGTATGAAAAGTTTTGGGAATGAGGTTAGATTTATGTAAGTACAAGTAAAGTTAGATTTATCATGCTTTAAAACTCTATTAAATGTCCAGCGACAGTCATAAACTGGACACATCACCTTTAAAGGTTAGACAAACAAAAATGCTATGTCCCACGGAACAGTAATAGAGTGCTAAACATCACTATTTTTGTGTGACTTTTTGATTTTTTAAGTAGCTCTCCAAAGTTGCAAGGAAGAATATGTAACTCGGAAACAACCAAATCCAACATAAAACTATCACATCATCGAATGATTTGCCTATTGATTTAGTAACATCCATGTTAAAATATCAGTGCTAAAGTAATAAAAGGATTTACTTCTGTTCAAATATAAGCTCAATCATGAGCTTCGACAATGTCAACTGAAAAGACAAACATCGTAAAAAAATCAGCACCCGAGCAAAAAACTGAGATCAACAGTTTCGAGGCCCAGTTTTCACATCTTTTACAACAGGTTCGATTCATTCCTGTTTCAGACTTACCGAATCTGAATCAATAATTTGCGAACCTCTAACTGTACATCTTATTTTTTTGGCGGAGAAGAGCAACTTTCACCCTTTTCGCGTTACTGAACAACTGCGAAATTGCTCGCAAATCAAACCATAACAATAATCCTCTGATATTATCTAACCTGTTTCCAACACGTTGAAAAGGTTTGAATTGTTATTTTTTTAGAAGGAAAGCAAAAAGTTTCTGACGTTTAACAATTTCTAACCAGGGCATCCTAAAAATAACAAGTTAGGTGCCCTTGACCTGATGCAGTCAATCGTCAAATTTTGCACGTAGGTGTGATATCTTGTTAAAGAAAAAAAAACTTCAGGTTATGTTTCCTTCACCATTTTTTTTTTTTTCAATTTCGTGATCAGTTCAAAATCAGGTACATTTTTTATAGTGGTCTTATTGATTTTTTTATATTTATTTTTTTCGTTTACAAACCACTTTTTTTTACCAAAAGGATTCAAGCAATCGAAAAAAAAAATAGTTCATCAAAAGCATAAAATTTACGACTCCATTATAGATTAATTGAGTCGATAAAAATCATTTCAATCTGTGTTTTTTTGTTTGTTCCTTAATTACAACAAAATATTTGTTTATATGGTAGGTGTGACGCTTATTATTCGTTTCTCGCATCTCTGATTTTAACAGCCTGCTGAACTCCACAAGTATAAATGTACATCATTTCCACACCTTGCCACATGATTTTGCAAACGAGTACATTGTTCGACTGCACCAGTGCCCGTGTAAACCAGTAGCTGATGGATGCAGCGGCAAGTTGAAAGATTTGCATGTAAAACTAAGTTGTGGAAGACACGCGGCTTCAGAGCTATCATCGGCAAGCCCCTCGAGGTGGCCTCCGTTACGACCGAATCGAGCCAGAAAGTGGCGAAATTCCATTGCCCATAATCATACGATCGCTTCGAAATTACATCGGTTAGCCGCAATCAAAGCGGTAAACTTGCGCGAAAATGAATTTACTAAAGAAAATTAACCCAAAATGGAGCAATCGATAGGTTATCGTGGTGGTCAACATTGGCTCGGCTTGAAGGGGTGAGCAATATTTTATCATTTCTCAACTCTGGGTTGCCTCAAAGTAATATTTTCTTATGAAAGTGATTGTCGATAGCATTGCCACAGTATTACTTTACCTCTTCTTGAGAAAGAAAAATGTCCACTGAATGAAACCTTGAAAATATAAAATACTTTTTATTCCAAAATCGAAGCTTACATAACAACGTAATTCAACATTCGTTAAGGATTGGAAAGGCCCACGTAACAAGTGCAACGCGCGGTGACATTGAACTGAGTAGGTACCAGTTTCCAGTGCCATGGCGAAGTTATAATTTTAACTGGCTAGCTGCTGCTCAAGTCACTGTGGTTCATTCCTATAGGTTTTTAAACCAAGGTAAGAATTCATTACCGGTTGATACGTGCGGTTTTTACATCATAATAACACTAATGGACCACTCCTAATTCCAAACGGAGTGACTTTTATCGGTGGAGAAATCATTTTGTTTCAAGTCAAAATTGGTTTTGAAGTAGCTCGTAGGCGCTAGTTATTACTCTGACCTACATAAATTGACCAAAAATTACTGCGCATGCACAACCCGAGGGTAGCATCAACTTTAAGGGTTCAGTGGACGAATCTTTTCGCCCTCTTCGGTAAAGCTGTTCCCTGGAGCACGGACTATGAGCTCATGGTTTTTGAAAAATGCTAAAATCGTTAAGGGGCTGAAAACTGCCAAATACCAAAACACACCGATATTACGGGTTAAAACCCATTTAAAAACTCAAAGTCAATGCCGTTACAAATATTTTTCAAAGTTTCCCCCCCTTCAAAATCGGTTCGAAAAATCAGGGGGCAAAAACATATTTTTTTAAATTCAAAATTTTAAAGGAAATAGAATTCTAACCAACTTAAAACAATTGAAAATGCATTTTCCTGTGTTTACATCATTTTTAGCATGTCTGGGATCGATCAAAAATATTTTCTATTTTTGTGGAATTACAATGTACAGCACCGCAAAAAGTTTTTTTTCGGCGAGAAAAAAATCTCGTCAATAATTGTATATTTTGAAAACTAATGATTGCAAAACAACTGGGCAGTTGTAAAATGCACTTTAAAACACTTTTTTTATTCAAATGTTTGTGAACATAGCTTGTTATTTAATCTTTTATATTTTTTTTATTTTTTTTGCGTAAAATGGTTGTATGGAAAAAAAAATAAAATTATTCAAATTTAGTGAGCACCGCTATTTTTCAGATCCTTGTAGGGTCCAAAACAACTCCCCAAAGTTTGGTAACGATTGGTTTAGCCCTCACTTTGCGCAACGCGATTCAATTTTCTATGGGAGTTTGTATGGGAAACCCCATTTTTTGTATTTTGATATTTATAAAATCCACGTAACAAAAACGAACTCGTATATGGTTGCTCCAAAAGGTGCTCTACAACTTTCCCCAAGAGAGTATGGTGCTAACTTGCTTCTAAAAAAGATACAGCGTCCTCAAAACTAGTCTTCAACGTTATTTTAGAGCAAAAAACACGTTTTAGACCAGTTTTGATCACGCTGTATCTTTTGACCTACGTGACCTACGCAAAAACCACATTTAAAAAAAAATCATGGATCCGCACCATTTCAACCGATTTTAGCTGTCTTGAACGCAAACGAAAGGGTATTAGATAGGCTTTTAAGGAAAATAGTGTGAAGTTTCAAATATCTAGCCAAACATTTGAAAAGGTCGAATGAAAACTTAAAATGCTGTTTTGAAGGTCTCGGGACCAAAGAGCCTATGTCTAAAAATATTTTTATCGGATTCCTCGGAAAATTCTACATAACTTTTCAAAAAAATTGTGAAGTTATGTTATCAATATTTCGAGATACGATTTTTTTAAAAATAAAAACCTTGTCTTTCGACACGCCGCGCGCAAAAACGGAAAATGACGAAAACAGGAAAAAAGTCGACTTTTTTTACTAAAACTGTGATAACTTCATAATTTAAGCGATGACCTATGCATGTTTGGGTACCGATAGTTGCGTTTTTCAATTACAAAAATGTTATTACCCAAAAATGTATACACTGAAATAAATAAAAAAGTACCAAATTCCTAAATACTAGGAATTTTGGCTCCTTTCCTTATTTCGTAATTGGGTTTTTTGGATTACTTAATAAGAAAAAGAGGAAAAATCCTAGAATTTAGGAATCTGGTACTTTTTTTTTGTTTCAGTGTAGGTCATCGCTTAAATTTTAAGGTTATCGCAGTTTTAGTAAAAAAAGTAGTTTTTTCCCGTTTTTTGCGTGACGCGTCGCAAAACACGGTTTTTATTTTAAAAAATATCGCATCTCGGAATATTGATAACATTACTTACCATTTTTTGATATGTTATGTAAAATTTTCCGAGGAATCCGATAAAAATATTTTCAGATAAAAGCTCTTTGGTCCCGAGACCTTCAAAACAGCATTTTAAGTTTTCATTCGACCATTTCAAATTTAAGGCTAGATATTTGGAACTTTTAACTATTTTTCCTTAAAAGCCTATTTAAAACGCTTTCTTTTGCGCTCAAGACAGCTAAAATCGGTTGAAATGGTGTGGAGTTATGATTTTTTGAAAAATGTGGTTTTTGCAAAAATCGACGAAAGTGGCAATTTTTGAGACCACCCTAACACGGCGTAGATCACCCTAATGGCCAAACAAAAAAATACGGGTGAAATAATGAACCCCCAGAAAAATTTTGAGCCCGATCGGACAACTCGGACATGCTGTTATCATGGGGAATTGCTGAGTTTAAATATAAGATTGCTGTAAAATTTGGCATAAAAATCCGACATTTTGATCATAAGGATATACAGTAAAAAAAACCTTGATAAATTAAATCTGGGAATGTGTACATGGTTTATGCAAGATTTTTTTCTCAATGATAGCATCGACCAACAAAATTTCAGCACAGGCTAAGCTCGAGGGGAAGCATGGAGTTTGGATCCACAAAAACACGTGTACACGGAGAAAAAAGAGTTCCCAAAATCGTGAACAAGCGTTCATGAAAATGAGAACCACGAACAAAGTGTTCAAATTCCATGGTACGTTTTTCAAATTCGTACCATGGGATTTGAACACTTTGTTCGAGGTTCCCATTTTCATGAACGCTTGTTCACGATTTTGGGAACTCTTTTTTCTCCGTGATACTTTGAATTTCAAAAATATTTAGACAGGGCCGAATGGTTTTTCTCCAAAGTTTGCACCTGTTTCTGAGGACCCCAAACTTCGTTCTTCCCCTGAGCCTGCGCAGTCATTTTTGTCATTTTGTGTAGGTCAGTGTAATGTGAGTTCCCACAGGGTGTAAATATTACCCCCTCTTCCTCTGGTGATTGCCGCAAGGTGCAGTTGAAAAAATACAAATGAGCAGAAATGGGTTTAATTATTGCAACTAATAAGAGTGTGATTGTATGTGTACGGAAGATGCAACCTTAAAATAAGCAAATTATGTAGAACAACGACAGTGTGACATCTTACGTTAAGATTGAGTGATGAATTCAATCAACGCACCATCAAAATATTTTGAAACACACTACCGTCAGCAGGGGCGACATTGGATCCGAGGAGTAAGATTGGATCATACACATTTCTGCAAAATCTCATCCCCCAGACTATCTCATCCCCCAGACCCACAACGTCACCCCTGCTGACGGTATATTTAAATATCAACCCATAGATGCGAAACCGGTTAACTCGGCTAAAAATCAGTCACGAACTGCAGCGATGAATCGCGAATGCGTTTTCGTTGATTTTTCTTCCGTTACATAATCACATCAGATAAGGCCGTTGCTGCGGCCTGCCGATTCCAACCAAATCAGAAACCGTTCCAGACGTTGGCCAACGCTACCGCACGCGAATCTTCACGAAGTGACCGATAAAACATGTGCGGAAAACGCTCACTTTCGTTGCGAACCCCGCGAAGCCCACGCACGCCACACAACTACCGTGGAAATGTTGGCCATGCCCAAAACAACGCCGAATATGTGTAACATATCAATCAGACACACACACTCACGCTACGTTTGTGGTTTTGTGCATATTGCTGTTTATGTTTGCGTGCATTGGGCATCAAAAATGCGCCCGAAAATTTTCCGTGTTACGTGTCGGAAAACAACAGACATTTGCGGTAGCAAATGCAGGAAGCTAATGATTCCTGTTCGTTTGATTTCAACGTGGACTTCGTGAGGGCTAAAACACTAGTGGGTAGACCAAGAAGCTACCACGCAACAGGTGTACCACCTTCGGCACGTGTCTCTCTTCAAGTGCATTGGAGGCGGCTGTTCCGAGGTGGAAACTCGATTGAAAACATTGCATTAAACACCTTCTAAGGTAGGTTAAGAAAGGGAAAACGATACGCTGTTGATTTGGCTATTGTTGATTGGGTACTCCGCTGGAGAAAAACTCATTCAGATTGAGTTTGAATTTCTGAAATTTGGTACACAGTCGGCTGAATTCATCAATGTGAAGGTCGTCCGATCGACGCATAACAAAATTGGGTAGGCTACGAGGCGCAGTGACACAGCAATAAAATAAAATACGGACAGCTTCCGCAGAGACTCATGATATCGAGCTTAATAAACGTAAACACTAAACAAATTATTTGTTTAAACCTTTCATCGTATTATCTTGTTTTGATTTTAGAGCGTTCGCGTCAAAGTAACTTTTGCATAGTACAAAATTCTTCGTTTTTTAGCACTACTAAGCTGTCCTGATCGCATAAATGTCCCATATGCATTTTCATCACTTTTGAGTTAATGATGCAGTGATTCATTACTTTGTTCTAGAAATCAGGAGGAAATCCTGTTTTTTCGTGAAAACAACACGTAGCCTTATGTGTGGGACAAACTTGCCTTGCGTTTTTCTCAGCTTGCTGTTTTTGCACATGAAACATTTTTGCGATTATGGGCAGTAAGGTGGTCATAAAAATCCTACATTTTTTAAAACTTTCCCCGAACCCTGAAGAGATGTATGCCAAGTTAGCAAACAAGTTGAACATCAGTTATTTTAAACGTTGTCTGACCGGAAATGGTTAGATAATGGTGGCTAAAACTGTTGTTCATCAAGTTTGCTACCTTGGGTATACTTTTTTTAAATGTTGTTAAGCTAATCATTTTGAACAACTTTACCAGACGACCAAATTTAAACTTTGTCCAACGATTTCTTCTGTCCAAATAAGCCATTTGCATAATTGGTTTCTCTATAGAAACTTAGAGGCTGTCCAT